>NW_028234439.1:9140423-9142923 GCF_977035675.1 Penaeus japonicus
ACACACACACACACACACACACACACACACACACACACACACACACATATATATATATATATATATATATATATATATATATATATATATATATATATATTGTGTGTGTGTGTACGTATGTGTGTGTGTGGACAATATATATATATATATATATATGACGGAATATATATATATATATATATATATATAAATAAATATAAATACTCCTCATTTTATATAGGTCGTCTATATATATATATATATATATATATATATATATATATATATATATATATATATATATACATATATATACACACATATAATATTATATGTTTATGCAGTATATGAACATATTATATGTGTACGCTTTATATATGTATTATATATATATATATATATATATATACATATATATGTATGTATGTATATATGTATGTATGCATATATATGTTGAGTTGTTGTTGTGTGTGTGTGTGTGTGTGTGTGCGTATGTATATAATACTTATATATATAAATATATATATATATACATACATCTATATATATCCATATTCTCTATATATATATATATCGAGGAGTGAGTGATATATATATTATATATATATATATACATATATATAAAACACACACACACAACGCATACACACACCAACACACACACACACACAACACACAAATATATAATATATATATATATATATAGATATATAATATATATATATATATATATATACATGTATATATATATTATATATATATATATTATATATATATATATATATATATACTTTGTTATATATGTATATAAGAGATTGTAGATGTATATATGTGTATAAAGATTGTTCAATATATATATATATATATATCTATATATATATATATTCATATATTTAAGAAATATATATATATATATACGCATTATATATATATATATATATAATAGTCAGTCATTATATATATATATTATACATACATACCTGTCATATCTATGTATATATATAGTTCGTTATGTATATATATAGTTAGTTAGTGTATATATATAACAATATATATATATAAATATATATATACAGCTTATATATATATATTGCTCTCGTATATATATATAATTCTTTAAATATATGTGTTATATCTATATATACATACATATATACACACACATACATACATGTGTGTTCCATATCTATGTGTATCTATCTCTAATATATATATATATATATATATATATATATATATATATATATACTATATATATATATATTTATATATAGACTGTTATATATATATATATAAATATGATCTATATATATATACATATATATGGATCTTATATATATTATATATATATTATTATATATATATATATATATATAAATATATATATATACTATATATCGCTAACATATATATATACATATATATGTAGTTCTTGTGTATATATATACCTCACTATATAATATTACTACATATATACCTATCTCTACTTATATATATATATATATATATATATACTATATATAAATATTATATATATATCTCTCCATATATATATATATATATATATATACTATATATATATATATATATATATATATATATATATATATATATATATATATATATATATATGCATACAGACATATATATAAACGCACACACACATGTACATATAATCATACACACATTCCTTTGTCTCTCTATCTATGTCTGCGTGTGCATGAATCACCGAATTCACTTGATATCACCTGCTACTGAAAGAAAAGAAGTGGCATTTTCTGTTGCAAAAGAAGCTTGAGGGTCGCTATAAAAACAACATGTGGCGCTTGTTTCCCAATGTCGTCTTGCCCTTCAGGTGAGTGAGAGTGTGCGTGTGTGTGTGTGTGTGTGTATCTGTGTACACACACACACACACTTAGTACGTATATATATATATTATATATATATATATATATATATATAATATATATATATATATATATACACATATATATATATATATATATATATATATATATATATATATATATATGTTCTTGAATAACTTACTTATTTATGCATATATATATATATATATTCTTAGAATATATATATATATATATATATATATGACGCATATATATATATATATATGGGGTGCTCGGGGTGCTCTGGTATTTACACCTGCCTATTCCTGTGTCAACGCGTGTTTGGCTGTTTTTTGTGTGCTTGTTTTTTCGTGTGCGTGTACGTTTGTCTCATTGTTTGCGAATGTTGTATGCACGTACTAATGTTCGTGTGTATGTGTGTGTATGTATGTGTGCGCATAATGGGTGTTCTATGTTCTGTCATATTTTTACCTATAAAACTTATCATTTCCGTTCTTCAAACCTTTATCAAAGAACAATAGTTTCTTTTAGCAACGGTCGAAAAAAACATGAGGAATAAGGGAAGAGACTGCCATCGCTTTAAAGGGAAAGTCCCGAAGGAGAAACCATGGTAATCGGAGAAAAGAGAGAATAACACGTACGCATGAATGTAC
>NW_028234439.1:9152923-9162923 GCF_977035675.1 Penaeus japonicus
CAGATAGATAATAGAATGTTGGATAGATAAAGATAAAACAGACATATATATAGTATAATATATATATTTAAATTATAAATATATATATATATAAATCTATATATATATATTATATGGAAAGAAGAGAGAGAGAAAGAAGAATATAACACTATATAAATATGTATATATATAATATAATATATATATCTATATATAAATATATATATATATATATATATTATATATAATGATATATATGATAGATAATATATATTATATTAATATATATATATATTATTGTTGTGTTTGTGTTGTGTGGTGTTTGTGTGTGTGTGTGTGTAATGTAAAGAGAAAGAAGAAAGAAAATAAAGAAAGAAAGAAATAATGGAGGGAGAGAAAGAAAGAGAAAGGAGAGAGAGGGAGAAAGAGAGGAGAGAGAGAGAGAGATAAAGAAAGAAAGAAAGTGAGGGAGACAAAGAAAGAAAGAAGACAAAGAAAGAGGAGAGAGAGACATAGAAAGAAAGAAAGAAGAGAGGGAGAGAAAGAAAGAGAAGAGGAGAAAATAGAATGAAAGAAGAGAGAGAGGAAAGATAAAAGATAATTCTGCAAGAAATGGAGGGAGAGAAGGAGAATAAAAAGAGAGAGAAGGGAGAAACAGTCCAAAAGTAAGCAGGACCTGACACGCAGAGCGATGATGAAGAAACAGAAAGTCATAAAGGAAAACAAAGACAGAATTTCCGACTCGCGAAGATAAAGAGATATTACGAATTAAAATGAAAATGTAAGAATAAGGAAAGAGACAACAACTCAGATAAATAGAGGAAAATAAGGAAGAGAAGAATGTTGTTATCTTTTATAATCTACAAATATCTTTCTGACTTTATTGAATTGCACTTTATTGATTAATCAATATATGAATAAGTGATATGCACATTTGTTTGTATGTTATCAACAAAATACGTTTTTATTGTTATTCATCTGTTACGATTTTTTCAAAAGGTAACGCTCAAACTTTCCCAAGCTCGGGCATAAAAAAAGAAAGTAAAAAATAAAAGTAACGATAAAAACCTTTACCAATCAACAATCCTGTCGATTTTCCCGCTGATTTCCTTCCTCCCCTTTTTCCCCTCCTCCGACGCGCCCTAGAGGGGGCCAAAGTACCATCAGTTGTGTTGTGGAAATTATGCACAAATATCTCTTGGTTATATATATTTTTTTCTAGATTTTCTTCCTATTAATACGAGTTTTTCTTTTCTTACTTCAATGCTTTTATAGCCTTGTTTAATATTGTTGGTGGTGACTTTCTTTTGCGTTTTTCTTCTACGTATTTGGTTATACAACAGAGCGCCTCTGATCATGAACTAATCGCTTCGGAGTTACAGGGAGAATATGAAGAGTCATCTTTGCATCTTCACGTGTCTTTATTGGTAAACAAGGGCGCACACACGCTGGATGATGCCTTGTATTCATGCACACACAGACGCAGTTGCACATAAACACACACACCAGCACACACACACACACACACACACACACACACACACACACACACACACACACACACACACACACACACACACACACACACACAACCACCACACTTCACATAACACACACACAAACTACACCCACAACACACTACCTCCTCTTTCCTCTCTCTCCCTCTCTCCTCTCCTCCCAACCCTCTCTAAACACCCTTCACCTCTCCCTCCTATCTATCTTTCTACCCTCGCTCTCTCTTCTCCTCTCTCTATCTGTCACTCTCTGTCCTCTCTCTCCCTCTCTCTACCCCTCTCTGTCTCCCTCTCTCTCTCTCTCTCTCCCGACTGTCCCTCCCACCTCGTCTCTCTTTCATCCTCTCCTCTCAATCTCTCTCTCTCTCTCCTATCCTCCTCTCTCCAAACCCTCTCTTCGTCTCCTCCTCTTCTCTCCTCTCCCTCTCTCTCCCTTCCTCTCCCCTCCTTCACCCCTCCTCATCTCTCATATCTCCACTCTCCTCTTCTCATCACTCTCTCTCTCTATATAATATATATATATATATTAAATAATGTAAGGTATAAACTATATATTTAAATATAATATATATAAATATAGATATATATATAATTTATGATATATATATATACTATATATATAAAGATATAATATAATATCAATACACATAATATATAAATGGTAATAATATCTATACATATATAAATATATATATAAATATATATATATATAACCTAATATATATGTGTATATATTATATATATATATATATATATATATATATGTGTATATATATTCACACCATACATATATATGCATATATATATATATATATATATATATATATAATAAAAATATATATATATATATATATATATATATATGTAATATATATATAATATAATATATATGTATATATAAACTATATGTATATATATATTATACATATGTATAACTATATATATAAATATATATATATATATATTAAACATACAATATATATAATATATATATATATATTTATATATATATATATAATAAATACATATATATATATATATATATAAATATATATATATATATATTTATAGATATATATAATTTTAGATATATAAATATATATATATTTATATCTATATATACATACATATATATATATTTTATATTTTATTTTACACATAAATACATACATCACGCCACACACACACACACACACAACACAGACACACACATACACACACACACACACACAAAACTCACACATACACACACACATATATTAATATATATATATAGATATATAAATATAATATATATATATATATATGCATATATAGATATATAAATATATATTATATATATATATATATATATATATATATATATATATATATATATATAAATATATATATATATAAACACACACACACACACACACACGCATACCCACGCACACACACTTATTAAAAGACTGAAAGAGATCAAATACAGAGGGTCAGTCGAAATAGGAAATAGACAGAAAGAGGGAATACAGAAAGAGTTACAGACAGACAGCTTCATCGGTGCCTTCCACGCAGGTGCCGGAGGGGACACTTCTATAAAATGCACTGACTGCAGGGAATTGGTGGCAGTCAGTGATAATATCCACGGGTCACTATGAGAGAGAGCGAGCGAGTGAGAGAGAGAGAGAGAGAGAGAGAGAGAGAGAGAGAGAGAGAGATAAAGACAGAGAGAGAGAGAGAGAGAGAGAGAGAGAGAGAGAGAGAGAGAGAGAGAGAGAGAGAGAGAGAGGGAGAGAGAGAGAGAGAGATAGAGAGAAGAGAGGAAGAGAGAGAGAGAAGAGGAGACGAGAAAAAAGAGAGAGAGAGAGAGATAGAAAAGAGAGAGAAAGAGAGATAACGAGCGAGCGAGGAGAGAGAGAGAGAGAGAGAGAGAGAGAAAGAAGAGAGAGAGAAGAGAAGAGAAGAGAGAGAAAGAGAGAAGAGGAAGAGAGAGAGAAGAGAGAAGCGAGAGAGAGAGAGAGAGAAGAGGAGAGAGAGAGAAGAGAGAGAGAAAGAGAGAAAAACGAGTGAGAAAAGGAGAAGAGAGATAACTCCGACGAGGATGAGAGGGAGAGAGCCTCTAGATCCGCGCTCTGGCGAGAGAAGAGCTCCTCGAAAGAGAGAAAGAGAGAGAGAGAGAGCGATAGAAAGAAGTGAGAGATAACGACGAGCGAAACGCCGAGAGCAGAAGACGGAGAGAGAGAGAGAGAGTAGAGAGAGAGAGATAGAAGAGAGCAGAGAAGAGAGAGAGAGAGAGAGAGAGAGAGAGAGAGAGAGAGAGAAACAGAGAGAGAGAGAGAGAGAGAGAAACAGAGAGACAAAGAGAGGGAAAGAAAAAGAAAAGAAAATAATCTAACAACCAATGTTACACTATAACAGCAACCATTTTTCAGAACTAAAAATAAAACGAAAAATAAAACGAAAAGAAAAGCTTCGTCATCCCAAATGACAACCTTCCTTCAGCTTTGCAAAGGCGCCGCCACTTTAAGCTGAGGCCACGTTCATCAAAACTACTTTGCAATCAGATCCATTCAGGGGGATGTGCTTCTACGGGCACTTATCTTATCATTTATGTAACTTCTTTTAGTGAAGCATATCCTTTAGAAGTCTATGTTTTGATCTGAAAGTGAGATATGTTGGAAGCCATTATTTCGACAAAAAAATAGTCTATATTTCGAACAAGAAAATATGTATGCAATGTTGCATCTATTTCTGCAGACATGATGCGCCTCAGAAAGAAAAGGGAATTATCTAAGACAGACAACCCGAGCGAAAACGTAAAGCGTCATCAAATATTTATGAAAAAGACTGCAAAGCACAACAGCATCAACAACAAGAACAGGTGATATTCAGAGGATAAAGATAAAACGAAAGAGAAACTGAGCGTAATTCCGTGCGTCGAGAGCCAAGACGGGAAGGTAATATTCGTTCGGGTAAGTCAGGATTATAGAGAATTTTATGAATCTCTCTTTCTCTACTTTTCTCTGCTTTCTCTCCTGCCATTTTCTCTCCCTCTCTTCTCTTCCCCCTGCCTCTCTTTCTTGCTCTCTGTCTTTCACTATCTCTTCCCCTCCCCTTTCCCTCTCACTTGCTCTGAACATGACTCCAAAAAGGTGTAAATTTCCTTTAAATTTTCCTCGTGGTAAATAAAGATGAGTCTATTTCCACACATTCAAAACATTCCTCAAACCAACATCAACTCACATGCACTAAAAGCAAACAAACAAACAGGCATAAACAGTAAATAAGCAAAATCAAGTGTCCTCCGAAACCTTTTTTCTAAATTAATCTACAGGCGACGGACACGCCCCTCCTGGTGTCCAAGTGGTTTACCTGGATCCACGAGAGAGAGAGGGGGAAGGGAGAGGAGAGAAGGCAAGAGAGAGGGAGCAGAGTCGGAGAAGGAGGAGAAGGGGGCAGGGCGGAGAAGAGAAGAGAAGGAGCGAGAGAGAGAGAGAGAGAGAGAGAAGAGAGAGAGAGAGAGAGAGGGAGAAATAGAGAGATGAGGCAGAGCACAGGGGCAGAGAGGAGAGAGAGATAAGAGAGAGCGAGGGAGAGGGAGAGAGCCCGTTTGGCGTTAAACCTTTCGGTTCTCCTCACGACCACTCGGACGACCTACTCGGCCGCTGGACAGACTGCAGTAGTCGACGGTCGAGCTTGAAAACCAGTGTCACAGGCCGGCCTCATTTCGGAACTTGAC
Source organism: Penaeus japonicus (assembly GCF_977035675.1). NCBI lineage: Eukaryota > Metazoa > Arthropoda > Malacostraca > Decapoda > Penaeidae > Penaeus > Penaeus japonicus. The sequence goes on from NW_028234439.1 coordinate 9,158,138, forward strand.
GCATTTCCTATTTTTGAGTGCTATTGCAACCATGTCATTGCACGGATGGATTTTATTTCCCTAGTGGCACAACAGCAACAGGATATTCTGTGGGCTGGTGTTAAGTGATGCTGAGTGCAGGAGTTTCGATTTTATTTCCTTGGCGGCGGAGTGTTCCATGGTGATGCCGAGTGCAGGATTTTGCTCAGTTGTCACGGATTCGTTGGCGAAGGAAACGGGTAATGTTCCCCCTCTCACTCCGCGATGACGTAAGGGGAAAATGGATGAGGCGATAACGCTCGGAAAGAAGATAGTCATCATCAGAAGGCGCTTTCATCTTACGAAGCTTTTGTTAACACAACTTTTTATTTTTTATTCTTATTTACTTTCTTGAAAAAGATGGGTGAGGTAAGGAGTTGAGAAGAAAGGAGTGAAAAGGCAACAAATGAGCTATGGAAGAGAACTATGATCACGCTTTAAATCTAGCAGAGAAGTCTGACTTCGCAATCCTGAGAGAAAGAGAGAGATGCAGAAGAAGTGAGACAAAAACACAAGTCGATATATAAGGAAAAAGCAACTTGTTCAACTTGATACCTCTCTTCTTGAAAAAGCATAACTTCTATTAGGAAAAGTAAGACGCACGAAAAAAACAAAATCAGACAAGGGCTGAACCAGACAAACATGTCAGTCTCACAGCCATAAATAACGCGACAACAGATACGCTTCACTGTGTGTTGGCCCCTCTTCTTGCCGGCAGCCATGACGGAGGTTGCGATACGCGGGAAAGGGCGGACGCTGAGGCTCAGGTGCGTCGGCGCACGATATGCCTTCTCACTTGCGATGACGATGGACGCCGAGGAAATGACGAATAGCTAGGAAACGACCGCGAGCGACTATAACGCCAGATTTATACCCACGAAGGAGCTCCCGTCGAAAGTTCTCTACGGAAGAGACACCGCGCCGGAGAGGACACAGGAGCGCGGTAACTTGAAGAAGACAAAGTGAAGGCAGAGTGCAATGAAGTGATCCACTTGCGAGCTCGGGGTTCCTCGAACGGCTCTGCGAAGTGGGCAGATAATTACCACAGGGAGGAGCACCGCTTCTTGAAATACGCCCTTTCCTCAGGGAGCAGCTTTGGGCAGTTTCACTGAACTGGCGGCAAACAAAATCTTAAAAAGCGAAGAACACTCCGAGAAGAACTAGTAATAACAATGGCAGCACCATGAGAGAAGCGACAGTAAAACAAAGCAAGAAAAAAAAGAGGCAAAGACTCCGGTGTCATCGACCGCTGGAGAGAATTTGGAGGTCATAGCACCGGCTCCTGTGCAGGTCTTGCTACCTTCCCCGCCAGGCTGTTTCAAGGCTGCAGAGCGTCGAGCGGGTGCAGTGCCTCGTCGAGGCGCATAGCCACACATGTGGGAGGGAGATATCCTTCATCCTACCATGCCTCCCTGCATAATTGTTCACTCAATTGCATCGTTGCAGAGATACGAAGCTCAACATCCAAAGTAGTGGATGACTGAATGTGGCTTGGCCGACGCAACACTACCGGGCGCTACCACTTTTTAGAGGGAGAAAGTCCAAAGCTCCGTGTAGGTCAGGTCGGCAAACACACACCGTCCGCACTCGGGCTAGCCAGCCGCTGGGAGTCCGTGCGCGAGGTCTCGTAGGGAATCAGTCTAGCAGGGCAATGTGTGTGTGCGTGTGTTTGAGTGTTTTTTGTGTGATAGAGTGGGAGAGAGAAGTGGAAGAGATCCCTCTCCCTAATCTTTTTCTCTTTTCCTCTCCCTTTCCCTCCCCTTCCCTCCCTCCCTCTCTCTCTCTTTCTATTTCTTTCTTTTTTTCTCCCTTTCTCTCTCTCTCCCTTTCCCTCTCCCGCTCCTTCTCCATCCGTCTCTCCCCACTCCTCCCTATCTCTCGCTCTCTCTCTCGCTCTCTCTCTAGTATCTGACCTCCACTTGGGAGGTGAGAAGGGTCGAAGGAGGGCGGGAACGCAGCCTTTTCTCCATCGCCAGTTTTCTCCGTGCCGATAACTAAGCGCCATGATATATAAGATTCCACTCAGACGTCATGGAGTCGAAGACATTTAGACATTATGTAGATAGTTTAAAGTAATTTCCGTTTGACCTTTGATTACTTCCTGTCTCGTTCGATGGAAGCTAAAGATGTCAGCGTTAGAATAATACAAACACTTACAGATAGATAGATAGAAATAGCAACAGGCACAGACACTGATGCATACACAGACACAGACTCAGGCACAGATACAGACACAGACACAGATACAGACACATACGCAGACACATAACCACACACACACACATACACACACTACCAAATAGACAGATAGAAGTGTTTACTTAGGTAGTTTTAGCAATAGGTTATGGTACTTGGGGTTCGCTGACACGAAGGCGTACTAATGTCGGTCTATTGCTTGGAAATGGTCTATACTTTTCAAATTACGCTTTTCGTTTCGCACTTGGGTTGCAACCTTTGCTTAGGAACGAAGTATTTGTCTTCATGTTTTGGGTTGTTTTCATTGCTTGAGTGTGAATTTGCCTCAGGGTGAGTATACATGTGTTAACCAAGGCTTTTGCGTGAGAATTGCACGTTTACACTCATTCACAATTAGCACCGCTTGAACACGTAATTGAAAAATAGAAAGATACTATATTTCTTTTCTTACTAAGGTCGTGTTTCATTGCATCTTCTCATTTTTAATATATTTGCACTGTACATGCTACACTGCATCTCAGCCTTAACGCATTCCAACGAATTAGCCGTGGGTGGAGTTGGCTATAACATAAACACCCTTTTCTTTTCTTTTCTTTTCTTTTCTCTTTATTGTTTTTCCCTTTCGCTTTTGACTTTGGCATAGTTTAGTTCCATCCTTTACACAACAGGAGTAAATCCAATTGTAAATAACCCACCTGGAAGTACCACTACTGCCATGTGCAAAGCTTGCGAAAACGCTAAAGTCATCACACCCCTTGCCAACACATACCTCTGCCACCTCCTCTTCCTGCTGACAACACTTTCTACCAGCTGAAAATGGACAAAGGAAATTGCCTCGAAATATTTGCAGTATGAAGGAGAGATTTCCCTTTTGTCGTCCTGACCTACTAGGCGCTTATGGGAATAAATGGATCATAAACTGGAATAAAATGATGAAAATGATAGTCTGAGGACACACACACACACATACATACACACACACACACACACACACACACACACACACACACTTATATGTATATTAATATGTTTGTTTGTATGTGTATGTTTGTGTGTATGTGTGTGTACATGCATGTGTGTGTATGTGTGTGTGTATTAAATAGGATGAAAAATGTGTTGATTATTTCTAGGGACTAATTTATAACATAAACGCTGTTACCATCAGCCAAAGAATGTAAGTGACCAATATTGACTATGATAACGATTATGTATGATAATATTAATGTCGCTGGCCTTCAAGATGATACCCAAAAAGCAGAAAAGAAGAAGAGGTTGCATTTCTTACCCCTCTGTTCCCGAAATGAAAAGGATCCAGCCAATCGGGAAATGAACTCATGTGCCCCACCTACGCCGCCCTCAGCGGGCAGGCAGCAGGGGACAGGGAGGCAGGAGGAGAGAGCGGAAGGGGGAGGGCAGCCCTCGAAGTGTCAGGAAGTCAGAGGAGGAGGGGAGGGTGGGGAGAGAGGAGGGGAGGATGGGGGAGAGGGGGGATGCTCAGCAGGGAAGGGCAGGGAGGCACACGGGGCAGGAGGGGGCAGGGGCAGGGGCACTCCTCCCTGCACTCTAGTTCTCTCCTTCTTCTCTTAACTTATCTATTTTTTTCTTCCTTTCCACTACTCTTTTTTTTTTTAAAATCTCTTCTAAGTCTTCGTCTTCTTCCTCTTTTTTCCTCTCCCTCTTCTTCTCTCTTTGGTTGTTGTTTTTTTCTTTCTCCTTCTTATCGTCTTGTTTTTTTGTTTTTCTTTTTCTTTTAATACAAGTTCTCTAAGTCTTCGCCGTCTTACCTCTTCTCTTTCTCTCTTTCTTCTCCTTCTCCTTGTTCTTTTTCTTCTCCCCCTCCTTCTCCATCTTCTCCCTCTCCTACTCTTCAGTCTTCTCCTTCTGCTTGTCTTTCTCTTCCTCCTCCTCCCATATCTCATTCTTCTTCGCTCTCTTGTTCTTCCTTCTTCTCTTTTCTCTTGTCCTTTACCTCTTTCCTTTTATCTTTCCCCTTCTTCTCCCACTCCTGCTCTCCTCTTCCTCCTCCTCCTCCTCCTCCTCCTCTTCCTCCTCCTCCTCCTCTTCCTCCTCTCCGCTGACCGTGACCTATGCCTAGCCTTTGTCGAATCATCAAATATAGATACTAAATCTATTCGTCTTTATTAGTGTTGCAGTTTCATCTTCCAGCACTTCCAGCTTTTTTCGTATATGTGTGTGTTTTTGCGTGTGTGTGTTTGCGTGTGTGTGTATGTGCAGTGCGTGTGTGTATGTGTGTGTGTGTGTGTATGTGCGCGCGCGCGCCCAAGGAGCCCTTCATGAATGGGCGTGGCCTCAGAGCCATAGCGTCCGTCACGACGTGAAGAGGCTTTGTAGAAAGCGTGCGTCATCCTCTTCTTCGAACGGCCCGGCGGGACCGGCACGAACGCCGCCGCACCTTTGTCACTGATGTGCACTAAGGGACCGTCTCTCCTCTTCATCCTTCCGCCTTGTTTACTTCCTGCGTGACACTTCCATCCGCCCTCCTGCATTTTTCGCCCTCCTTCCCTCCCTTCCCCTTCCTTTCCCTACTTTCCCTCGCTCCCTACTTCTCTGC
>NW_028234439.1:9185423-9188660 GCF_977035675.1 Penaeus japonicus
TATATATTTATATATATATTAATATATTGAATATATATATATCATATATATATATTATATAATATATAGATATATATATATATATATATATATATATACCTATATATATATTAATTCTATATATTATATTATATATATATATATATAGATATATAGATATATATAATATATATATGCATACGCACATATACACACACATACACACCTCGTCATAACTATCCACTTAATTCGTGATGACGAGAAAGAAAGGAAGAAGACCAGCCGAACGGAAGACGGGGTGAAAGACCATCCGGCGACACGCACACAGCGCAGCCATCGCCCGTCCCCCCGCGCGCTCTCGGAGGTAGAAAGCACAATGGCTTCCTCAATACCCTGGTGGTGATGCCCAAAAAGGATCGAAACCCCATGAGCATATTTCGGAGCAAGTAGACTAGATGCATGCAGCGACTTTCGAGAGCTTTAGCAATGCCGGTCATAGAACACCATCACTATTGTGTAATAGTGTCCCAGCGGAGAACATTACCTGCGTGTTGATTCTAGAAACTGAAGCGGGGTACGATTAACTTTCGCCATGTTGACTGTATGACCGTGGGTACAAAATCATAAAGTGAATCGCAGAGATTGCATACACGATAAGTGTCTTGTCGTTAATGGTAAAATGACAAAATGATGGAGCTATTTAGAAACATCATATGATCTGTGCATATTCATAAGGACGTTATTACTATACAGTGAGGAAGAGAGGGCGTGTGAACGGAGTATTATCAGTGACCTGCTGACTGGTATTTCCCTCCCTGGGTGACGCACTCCAGCCCTCTGACCTACTCCCTGGCACTCCACGCTTGGCTGTGACTGACACCCACACGCTCTTTCTCTACCTTCTTCTCTTTCTTTCTGTATATTTCTCTCTCTCTCTCTCTCTCTCTCTCTCTCTCTCTCCTCTTCACACTCTGCTCTGTGTCTTCCTCTCTCTCTCTCTCTCTCTCTCACTCTCTCTCTCGCGTATATACACATACATACATAATACATGCTTATAATCTATACATATATATATAATATATATATATCTATATATATATATTCTATCAATACCTATATATATAACTATATATATATATTATGTGTGTGTGTGTGTGTGTTTTGTGTGTACACACACACACACACAACACACACACACACAACACACACAACACACACACACACCACACCCACACACCACACACACACTTATATATATATATATATATATATATATCTTTATTATATATATATTATATATATATATATGTGTGTGTGTGTGTGTGTGTGTGTGTGTGTGTGTGTGTGTGTGTGTGTACACACTTGAAGGAATAACTAGCAGAGATTTGACTAAAAAAATGCTATTAAGAACACCACCATTAAGTGTCTTAAAGCCCTTAAAGAAAATGTATTTTTTTTTTTTACTTTGCCGAAGTCAACTGCGAACACCATTGTTTTGTAGATATTAAGAACGGTCATGTATGCCGAAGCCGGAAGAGAGCTTGGATTTCCTGAGGGCCCTTTACCTGCATCAACAAACACTTTAATTAGACATTAGCATTCTTTTCCCTTTGGCTATTTATGAAGAATATTCGTGAAGAGGCAAAGGTCATGGAATATCAGTGTATGATAGCTATGCAGTTTGGAAATACTTTCTCTGCAAGCAAGTGTTGTAAGATACAAGGTCCTGACCACTTGCTAATCGCTAATTTAGCGAAGGCAAATGCAGTACATATATGGCTTAAGATATATTTGAACAAAAAAGAAAAAGATATTGAAACTGAAAGAAATATTCTATACCAAACGCATTTCCATCACGAGATATCCGTGTTGTTCTGGGTTACTTCAATGCGGCATTCGGGTGTGATCGTCCTGGCTACGAGATGTCTGTCGGTCCACATAACTCGGGAGCTGATACTGGCAACGAGAGCAGCCTTCTTCTTCCGGCCTCTGCGAGGTCCCAGAGAGTAAGAGTCTCTTGCTCCTGCTATCAGCGCCCCAACCTGCATTGCCGATCTTCTTGGCTGCAGGAACCGCCCCAGGATGTTTCAATCGGATAGAATGGGGAAGGAAAAGTGTGCTTGGAGGTGTGCCGTGGCTGTCTCTGATCGTCTCACAGCGCTTGACAGCCTGACGGATCCAGGAGTCCATTGGAGTCCACCTGAAATCAAGGCAGAATTTCATATCTCTGGAAACACTTGAAACCAAAAAGACGCGTCGCATGGCCCGACTGCCTAGCAATTGAGGTTTACATCGATCTCTGGTGTGCTTTACTCGAATACTGTAGAGGAGGTACAAGGGACAGCATATCAAGAACCTTGCTTAGGAAGTCGAAGGCCATTTCTTTGTAAGTGACCAACGCCCTGCCTACCAGTTCCTCAGAAAGCTGAATTCGAAGCCCTCTCTGCTAGCGACTGCAGTTCGCTCTGTGGATGGATGGATTGAGTATTTTGAGCAGCTATTCCAAGTTCAGCCATCGACAGTTAACTTAGACGTACATGGTTTAGCAATCCTAGCTCCTGGCTCCCCCATTAGTGAGGAGCCCCGTACTCTGACAGAAATCGGTGAGGCAATATCCAAACTGAGGGAAAGAAAGGCACCAGCTATCTGCTGAACTGCGAAAGTTGCAGGTGGTCCTGCCTGCTATCTAGCAGTTTGATATCCTTCCCCCTAGGCCTATTGAGGGGCGTGGTCATCTCTCTCTGGAAAGGGAGATGGATCGTATGGAATGCAGCAATTATCATGTTATTATACTGCTCAGCATACCAGACAAGGTGCTTGCACAAATTTTTCTTATACGTATTTGAAGGCAATAAAGATCGGAGCGATGCGGAATCACTCCTCGTGAGCCCACAGTTGAGCAAATCCCTGCGCTTCATGTCGTTGTCGAGTGCCATCGGGTTGCTTGCAGCCTCTGTCGATCTCAAGGAGGCTTTTGACTCGGTGCAACGTGAATCACTCTGGTAGACCCTGAAAGTTAGAGGAATTCCGACTTACATAATTAGATTTTTAACAAGCCTGTATACTGGAACTAGAAGTGCCATAAAGTGTGGTGCGGGCACTTTCTAGCTTCTTTCTCGTGTCTAAGCACAAACGCCTTTCAACATTTGCAAAGATTGGATATTGGGTAGAGTTGATAACTGAAGTCAATGCGGAACAACATTGGGCAATATCAAGGTCGCTGACCTTGACTTTGCTTATGATGTTGCCATTCTTTCT
>NW_028234439.1:9253760-9258760 GCF_977035675.1 Penaeus japonicus
GAAGGGCAGACTTAAAACATATTGTTTGTTTATCCTAAGAAGAAAAGTAGAACGTAAAAAGGTTGAGAAACATAGGAGTGTCGAATGATAATAAAATATATATAAAACAACACAACCTATGTCATTTTTTATGTGAACAGTCCAGAATCAGCCAAACGGGGTCCAAATTAAGACTCTTTTTTGAGTAGACTAATTGATTTTAACCCTACGGTTATTTCCGACTCAATTATCAACTTCATTCACTTTTCATATATATATTTTTATATAATAATTATATATATATATATATATATATATATTATATAATTATATATATATAAATCCGTACGGTTCTACGCCATTTGACATCTTTGATTCATGTCTTTTTCATTTCGATCACTTACTGATTGAAATTAATTATCTTCGAATTAATTTTCATTGTTTTCTATTCATGCATTGTTTTTTATATCCCTCACATATGTATATAGATTAATTCGTAAATTTTGAGAGATATATATATATTATATATATATATATATATATATATTATATATATATATATATATATATATGTAATATTTATATATATATTTATATATATATTTTATATATTGATATTTATAGAATATATATATATATATATATTATATATATATATATTTATTTATTTATATACACATATTCTCTGAGTAATTATGCATCTGTACAAGTGCCGAACTAAGATATTAACTTATATGGTATTTGACTCAGTGTATTTGTTTTACACTTTGTCTTAAGATTATTTACAAACTGTCTGTTGACTCCAAGGCAAACCGACTCGCATATTTCGCGTCCAGAAACACTCCTAGCACTAACGTGAAAAACTTATTCGTACACAACAAACCTTTGAATTACTTCCTCCAGCACCTAAGTAAAGGCTTGACCCGAGGACAGTTTCCGAAGTCTCCAGTATCTGCAAATCTACTTATAGCTCATGGCAACGCCCTCTTTCAGTTTCCTCAATGCTACGTAGATCTTTTCCTTCAAGGGAGCATCACGTGGCTACGCACTGACTCATTCATGGACTCACCCAGAGGTCAGTGTCTCAGCATGGTCAGGGAGCGTCTCATTTCATCTGGGAGTCTACAACCTTGTCCTCGCGAAATTTGTGACCTCCACACCAACGCCAACTTTCAAGCCTTATCTCTACATCGAAAGAGTTGTCCTTACACTGTCTTGAGTCAGAAAAGCTTGTGTGCATATGAAATCACCCATCCACTTCGTACTTTTTTTTCACTCATTCTCTTGTCTCGCTCCCTTTTCCACCTCTAACTGGGGTTCTGGCGGTGCCAAATCTACAAAAGGGATGAAGGTCCTTTTTCAATCACTAATATTTTCAGTCCATTTTTCCTCCTATATCTATTATATGCTCCCTGTAACCCCCCCCCCTCTCTCTCTTTCTCCTTTTCTCCTTCTCACCCTGTCCCTGTCCCTCCTCTATTGTTTATTTCTTCCACCTTTTTCCTGCGTTTCCCTTTTTTTTGTCTCTTTACTAGTTTTCATAATTTCGCATATTGCTCTTTCTTTCTCTGTTGTCTTGTCTTTCTCTTTCTCTCCTTTTTCCTTTTGATGCGCATTGGTTGTTCAATGTGGAACATGTCGAAACACAACCAGTGACGCATGCTGATTAAGAAGGACTCGTTTTGAAATATGTTTTGCAATCATGTGAAACCCAACCCACATTTATACTTTTGTTCACAGTTGCTCTTTTTTGTCGTGAGACCAAACCTGCGAAAGTGTAAGCCTTATTCATGTGCAAGCATTTAGTGGAAATTAGAATGTACTGATATTAGGCCAAGTATAGTCTACAACAATGTCCAAAAATCTGTTTTAGTGGAGGATTATTTTTTGCAGTGATTTTGTGAGCTACTTTTCTTGAATATTCAAATTCATTTTGACTGCATGCACCCGAAGGCGGATTGCGGAATCCAACCTACACGAACGTAAACAAATAGGCAATCGCAGTCAGTTGTACCATGACTGGTATATACATTCAGTCCCGTATGGCTTATGAGGAAGGTATTTCAATGAAATTAATTGTTACCATGATTTCCAACCCCGCGAGTGAACACAAGTTAGTATGCAATATCTTTTATTTTGAAGAAAAATAGACGTCCTGAAGGACGCTGATATGTTAAACTAAGAAATATTTTGTATTTCTGGGTAAATGTCAACGATAAATTTACGATCTGAGTTAATAAACGGGGTAATTCTTCGGTGTTTTTTCAATTCATAGTAGTACTTCCAAGTTATCGATGCTAGTGAAACTGGTTAAGATGTGCACAAACTTTTTCAGATGTTTAATTTGGCACAGATGCACTAAAAATAACCATCTTAATCTTAATGGCCACTACAGTTGAGAAGGGCTTAAAGGGTATTTTTACAGCATAAATTTTATTTAATTATTTGATTCATTTATATCTATATTTATATATATAACAACAACACAACAACACCACCACAACACCAAAAACAACACAAACATATATACAACTCTCTCTCTCTCTCCGATCCACACCACATATTCTCTCATAAAAAACCACTACCAAACACCAACCCCAAACCCAACCTCTCTCTCTCTCTCTCTCTCATCTCTCTCTCTCTCTCTCTCTCTCTCCTCTCTCTCTCTCTATTATATGACTATAATATTAATTATATATATAATATTATATATATACTATCCCCCACCATAACTCATAAGACCTACCACATATACACTCAATTCACATAACCCACCACACATACATATATAGTATCACCCCCTCAATCATATGTAAATTATTATCCATAAATACCCCTCCCTAATATATAGATATATATATACATAACATACTACCCTATACATATATACTAACCATATAGTATACACACACCACACCCAACAACACCAACCGTTACCCTCTATATATATATATATATATTATATATATATTATATATAAATATTATATATATATATATATATATTGAGAAGATGGTAAGACCATGCAGTACACACATTTATAATATATTACAAAATATTTACCTCCCTGACCGGGACTCGAACCCGCGCCGTAAGATCGACAGGCACGGGTCGTGTTAGCTAGAGCGGTATCAAATCCGTGCCTGTTCGATCTTACAGACGCCGGGTAGGTTTCGTAAGTACCGTTCAGGGAGGTTAAATATTATGTATATATATATATATATATATATATATATATGTCTATAATATATTCCAAATTATATATATATATATATTAATATATATATATATATATATATATATATATATATATATATTTTTTTTTTTTTTTATATTTATATTTATATTTATATTTATATTTATATTTTATATTTTATATTTTATATTTTATATTTTATATTTTATATTTTATATTTTATATTTTATATTTTATATTTTATATTTTTTATATTTTTTATTTTTTATTTTGTATTTGTAATTTGTTGTATTTTGTATGTTTGTATTTTGTATTTTGTATTTTTGTATTTTATGGATTTTATATTTTGGATATTTTATATTTTATATAATTTACTATTTTATATTTTAGATTTTATATTTTATATTTTTATATTCATTATTATACTTATATTTTATATTTTACTTATTTTTATATTTTATTGAATTTAATATTTTACCCTATTTTATATTTATACTCTTATAGCATACTTATACTTGTGTGTGTTGTGTGTGGTGTGTGGTTGTGTGGTGTGTGTGTGTGGGTGGTGTGTGTGTGTGTGTGGATACTTATACTTATTACATATATATATAGATATATATATATATATGTATATATATACATTATATGTATATATACATTATACATATTAGTTTAGATGTATTACATATATGTATATACTAAATATATATATATATATTATGTTTATTTAATATATTTTATAATATATATCGATATATATATATAGGTGTATATATATAATATATATATGTTTAATCTATATGTATTTATAAATGCATATAGTATATATAATATATATATATATATAGTATATATATTTATATATATGTATTATCTTGTATATATTATAGTTATATATCCTGTATATATCTGATATATATATATATTGTATATATATATATATATATATATAGGATATAGTATATATTATATATACCATATATACTTTTATTTTTTTTTTTTCATAAATTTATAAATCTATAAAGATTTCATATATATACTATTTTATTATCAATAGATATATATATATTATATATATTAGTAGTCTATATATCTCATATATATATATAGCTATATATATATACATATATATATACATATACATAATATATACCATATATAATACATATATATATATTATCATATATTAGATATATATTTCTATTTATATATTATATATATATACAATCTTATATATATAGATACATAACATATAGCTATATAGTCATATTTAATATAATACCTCGTCACTATATATATTATATATATATATTTTCATACATATATATACCCCTCTACAGTTACTCATGTATATACAATATTTTTATACATATTAATACATATTATATATATATATATATTATATATTATATATACTATATTCGCACAGCACCACACAACACACACACAACACACACACACTCACACACATACGAATCACACACACAACACTCAATATATTATTCATATAATATATATATATTATATATATATATTATATATTACGGATAAATAATTATATATTATATGTAAATATTTTTTTTTTTACATATATACCTATGCTAGTTGGACATATATATACTATATATATATATTATATATATTTTAACAATATTTATACATATATATACATATATATAACATATATATATATATAATATATAATAATATATTATAATATATATATATATTATATATATATATATAATATTAACCTATATATATACATATATATATATTTATATATATATATATATGCTTTATAATATATATATGCATATATTAT
>NW_028234439.1:9266260-9273760 GCF_977035675.1 Penaeus japonicus
TTAGTATCACCACTGGGCCTTGTCTCTCTCAGGATCTGATCAATCTCTTTCTGGAGTGCTTCTGCTTTAAGATCTTACCACGCATCAGCCTATGCTTTTCAATCTAGCTCGGGTAAGGTACACTGATGATTTCTTTTCTCTCTGGTCGTGAAGTCCAAGCCCGTCTTGGATTTTATGGAGGCTTTAAACTCCTTTTTTCCCTTGACCAATTTTAAATAGGAATAATAGATTTGTAGTATAATCCATCCATCTCTTCTTGGTAAGAGTAATAGTAGTTTTAAAATGTCTGATTCCTTTTGATCACTTTTTTTTTTTTTTTTTTTTTCTCTCCATTCAGGCACCTTTTGAATAGGACTTTTTTCCCACAAAGGTAATATTTTTTTATTGTGATTTTGCAGGATTCAAAAAGGTTCTGTTAAAAGTTTTACATTATTTATTATCTAGAAAAAGATGTTTGTCTTTACTATGTAATGATAATATTACAATAAATAAATAAAATTAACATTATATTTACAAAATAACAATAAGGATGTCTCATTTCTAATATTATCATATTCAGTTGTAGTCCAGTTATATTCTAGATTTTCCTCGTTTGCATCATGGTATTCAAGAAAGAAAAAATATCTCTGGCGTCTCATCTTCAGACGAGTTAGCTGGGTTGGGCCGATGTTGACTTTACATTGTGAGGTATTAACCCACTGATGATGTGACTGCATATATTCATGCATTGTCTGCTGTTGTTTTGTTTTATTAATTTTGTTCATGTATAGATGGTTCTGCAAGTGCTTAGTCAATAAGTAGTCACTAATTAGTCTCATCGAACCACACCTGTTTAATCTGATTCCTTGAATATTTGTGCAAAACCTTCTCATTTCTATTCCTAATATTTTTATTAATGTTATAATGATAATGCTTATAGTACTGAAAGTGTTGGTAATGATAGCAATGTAGCTACAATATACAACATAATATGGGAAACCTTTCTTAATGGGCACACATTTCCCCGTAAGAAGTGTAAGTAAACACTGGAGCATTGAAGCTGCTGTAGTGATGAACAAAGTGGGTAAAAGTCAAAACAAAGAGGCAAAACGAGGAGAGTTACTACTATTGAAAATGTTACTAGCAGTCTCTCAGCACCCCCATGTTAAACTGTATGGAAGGGTAAGACGGAGAAGATAATTCCACAATTATCATGATAATTAGTTAATAATACTAATACTATAAGTACTGGAATTTTTTTTTTATGGAATAATGCTGGTTCCCTAAAGATTTAGATGCTGATTGCATCTCTGGACTGCAGAAATGGGAGAGGCATACCATTATGGCCATACCTACCATTTGTTTCATAAGCTACACATGTTGAATTGGAGGAACTTCTAGAAAGTCACCCACTTCATCTTAGGGGTTCACAAGTGACCCAGGCAGTCTCAGTGACTCAAATATTTTCTTTTCCCTATTTTTTATCATAATTAATCAAAGGGTGATATGGTTCTCCAAGAGGTTTTACTATGTTTTCATTCCTCCCTTATCCCTTGTTAGAATGGGACGTCCATCTTCCAAATTGTAACCTAGATTTTTTAAGCAGTTCCTGCATTTGATGTAATGTTGGGTTATTATGTGTTTCATGATGTAAACAATTTAGGAAGCATGTTTTGTAATCCACAGTAGGGTAAAGAGTAAGGAAATGAAGTTGATGTATTGGTGAAAACATACAAACTAATCCCTTGCAACTATTTACTACCCTTATCATATATAACAACTAATGTGAATAAAAAAAATAAAATCATAATCTAGCTTCAAATCCATCATGTGTTCAGACTGTTTCAAAATGGATTTCATGACATTATTTTTAGGCTGTATGTAAAAGTGCTTGCTCTCCTGCCCAAGTGCTTTGTGGAACGCTTCTGTTATTATAGCTGCCTTTACCACACTCTGAATAGAAATAAAGGTCAAGAAAGTCAATGTCAGTGCCATTCTGTAATGCTGCTTCCTGGTCCGAGTTGCTTATTTTTTCAGTAAGGACATGATCGATAACTTCTCTTCAAGACCAATTCAATTATAACAACCAGTCCTCTACTTCAATTTTTTTCTGTCTTCATGGGCAGGTCCTGGGCTATCTATTAGAACAATATATGCAAATAACCACATATATTATTTTCTTTTACAAACTCAAAATAATAAAGCCTACAAAATATGTCTATGGGCCTTACTAATACCATCAAAATATACTCTATAGATAATACCTGATGGGGAACATCAAGTCAGCATAAAATAAACCTGCATTTCAAGAAAAAGAAATAGAAATAGGATTAGGAACCTTTGATGAAAGAAACTGAATAAGAAATAAACACCAACTACTATCTTTGCACTAATGGACAGCAACCCTGGTGTCGTCAGGCCATCCGTTTGGCTGTCGTCATCAGTTACCTACCAAACGTTTTACTTTGAGACTTTTTTTTTTTATAGAAAATACTGTCGGTTGTCATAGTAACGATAATATGGTTCAATATAGCCTTTCCGAAAGTCAAGGTGTCCATTCTCGTGTTGCCTGGTCAGGAGATGGTTGGCGACTGACTGTGCCAGACTGCTAAAATTAAGTTCTCTGTAATCGGTTTGCAAACATCAAAAGTTAATGCACCATCACCATCTGGCCAGTTTTAAAAGTTGGTGTAATTTTCATTAAACGTGTCCAATTTTAGTGTAGAAAATGGGGAACTAGGTCACTACTACGGTATATTTTGAACAAATCTCGCCCCCTTGTCTGTCATCGTGTGATTGCAATGCTGTGGATCATGCAGGCTGCTTGATTTCGATCCAGCAACTTAGTATTTTTCTTACTTCATGAAGGCACCGAATAAAAGATATCGTCAGTTATATCCCACCTAACACTGACATCCAAGCGACGTCGCCGGACGTTAGCTGTCGGCTATTGGCGGCGTCCGGCGATGGTCGGCCCCGATTTCGGGGGTACATCCATTCTGCTCATCCGACTGACGTCGGCAAACCGGCTGCTCCATCGTCTGGTCGACGTCGGTCGTATGAGAAAAATTAATGTCCCGCCGACCATCGCTGGACGTCGCTAGACTTCGGTCGGACGTCAGAGTGCTAGCTTGGAAAGTGCTATCTCTCCTTAAGACTTACGAGCGGGGGATTAAGAGAGTCAGCCTCCATATACCCCAAGCATCACACAACCAACCTCGTCATTCTGCATTACCAGCTGCAACCATACACACCCAACTTCAACTCAGGCAACAGGCCAAATCAAATACAGAAAATACCCAGACCACAAAAAAAAAAAAAAAAAAAAGACAGCAGACCTTTAGCGTACCACAAATACACCCTAAATTACAAAACCAGATACTACGGCTGATCGGGCAAAAATGACAATGGTGCATAGTAAAATAGACTTTCAAAAGCACTTTACACCCTACATTGTACATGGACAGAAGATCAAAGGACAGGAGGAATACTGGTAACATTCAACATGTTTGAAAAACGAAACTAGTTCGACATGCTGGAAAGCGCTTTGATTCCGCCCCATCACAACAAACACTTGGAGATGACAACATTCGACCGTCGCAAGGAGCTCTGCAACACAGAATATATGACCCATATGCCATGCTCAACAGTCACGGACGCAAAAAAACAAAACCAAAATACTCAAATGCGTCATCATCAGTTACAGGCCAAAGCCCGTGCTCGAAGTTCTGGGGAAAATACAGAACGTAAAACACAAAGACAAACTGATCTTCCGTTATTACGAGTTAGGACCACACAAAAGCCCTGAGAACGCCATCTACCTCGCCCACGAGGAGATAGCCCTCGGACTCGCAAATGAAAATCAGGCAAATATCATTCGTAAGGTAACCTTACGAATGATATTTTATCAACAATACTTTTAGTACTATACTCTGCAGACCTCCCACCAGTAGCACTACATAACACCTACTTCTCATGTAGAGGACAATACAAATAAGCACATCGAAAAACAAAATATAATTAGCGGCCGAAAAAGCCCTCTTCCATTTTGAAGTAGATACATCAGTTGCCTACTGTGAAAATACGGTCTTCGGCTAGTCCCTCCGCCTTAAAATCAAATGTATCCCCTAGGTGTTCCCGAATGAGACACCTAGCCACGCCACTGCCATACATACAAAAATAAATGGTAATTACAAAATCAGCATTATCTTATCGCCCATCACAAACCCGCCAATCTCACAAATAAATAACACAAACCGCACACCAGGGACTCCCAAACGTGTTGAACAATATTCCAAAGTGAAAAAAAAAAAAAATCAGGTTTCTGTCACAAAGTAAAAAAAAAGAAAAGTTTTATGTCAATGTTGTCTCATGAACTATATGTTCACCATGCCCATGTTTGCTTTCATTTGAATTTCCAGTTGCTCTCATTCTTCTAGTAAGTGTTGTTTGTCATTTGAGCAAGATACTTATGTTTTTATTGATTCGAATAGCAGTGATTCGTGGAACAGGAAAAGGAACACTCTGATGTGAAGGTAAGTTGGTTAAAGTCAAGGATACCGCAGAAAGGAATACGTGAAGTTCGTAATCATCAAGTTGAGTCGGAATGTGTCCTTTACTGTTACATCATCTGGTATTTCTAAGTCTTCGGTGATTCATATAAGGTCTCGGAGTGCCTTTCGTCCTTAAAATAGTTGCGGTGTTAATCATAGGAGACCCCCCCCCCCAAGTTATAGACACCTAATAACGCAAGTACATTAAAATCCAGTGATTTTACATACGGATCTGTTAACCTCTTGTATTTATCACAAGAACATTTTAAGGCTCCCTTTGTCTTGAGCTTGTTCCCTCCCCTCCCTCCGTTTCCCTCTAAGGGCTACGCTGATGTCCATTCTTCCATATGTGCTTTGATTTGCTTTATAGTTTCTTCTTTTTCAGTGGGTTTGAGAGTAGTTGCAAGGTTTTCTTTCTTTTTCCTGTCTCCCCTTTCTGTCGGCGATATTTTCTCTTGTGTCTTAGTTTTCGTTTGCATTTTATCTTGTAAATGTCTCTCTAGACGTTCTTCTTGGCGATTGGAATTGCATTCGTGTTTCAAAAATTTCCTCCCTTCACTATATTCTTTTTCCGTTTTTTTTTTTTCTTCTTCTTCTTCCCTGTTTTCTGCACTTTTAATTTTCGTGCTACATCGCGTCGTTTCCCGTTGGTGTAAGCTTGTCCTCTTTCATTTGAAGGTGAAGAAAGCAGCTACATCATGAAGGATCGCAAATACGATAATTCGTCAGTAACAGTGGGCTTGATTTTTTTTTAGGACTTGGTGGCACTACAAAGCCCTTCTCTCTTTCCATCAACCTGTTCTTTATTTTGCTTCCTACCGGTTTCTAATAAACTAATAGTAATGGGTGGTGATGATGATAATAATGATTATGATAAAGATGAAGATAATTATATTACTATTTAATCATTGTCATTATACTCTTATTAATATTAAAGTCAGTTCTTCCTTCTATAGCGAGTCTCAAGCAACTTTAGGAGCATACTGAATATAGGTTCAGATTCCTAATTAACAAATTGCAAAGAACAAAGAAAAATATTTTTTAAAGATTTTTTCTCTATCTATTTACTCTTCATATTAATGTAAAGAGTCAGAGGGAGATAATTACTTGACAAATTCTTAATTCAGAAAAAAAAGGAATGGTAAAGAAGTGGTAAAAACTTATTTTACAATTTCGAGAATTGGAATCAAATGGTCATTAAAAACTGATTATATTTTTAGTTGGTGAATTTCAAAAAGATTGTTAATCATTTCTGATATTTATAACCTATTTTTGTTTGTTTAGAGATAAATGATGAAATACAAATACAATCCATGTACAATCGTGGGCATTTGAATTTCATGTGCAATGAGGTTTACTTACTGAAATCTATCAAAAGTTGAAGTAGAAGATAAGCAGCAAAGTATTGAATCCAAATATATACAAACAAAAAAATGGGTGTTCTGTCTACACGAATTCAATTGGACATATTTATTTTTTAATTGACTTATTATTATTATTTTCTTGCTGTTCCAACTTCTAAGGTCAGAAACTGTTTAGTTAGTTTGGAACTTCCCCCCCCCCCCTGAATGGCCTCCAGTGCTTGTGAATACGAGTGTGTGGCCTTTCCCTTTTCACTACCACACACACAAGGTGGACCAATCTCTAGTGCAAAGTTATTATTATGGAAAAAATGGACTTTGTGTTATTCATTCTATAGTAAATTCAGTCTAATGTAAATAAACCTGAATAGTTGTCCATCAGAAATATGAATACCATTTTTTATGCACTGTGAAGCATATGTCAAAAAATAGCGAGTTATAAATATAGCCTTGAGGAATACATATATGTACAGGATATGATGTGTACAGAACTATGTTTTCCTGTAATCATTTTGCTTTACTGTATTTTTGACAATTATGATTTGTTCTGCAAAGTTGCTGTAATAGTAATAACTAATACAAGTAATAAAAAAAAAATATTTTCCAAATAATACAACTAAAAATAATGAGAATAATAATTGTCTTTTAAAAGTCAAATCTCATATTTTCCAGACTAGTTATAAGATAGTGTTTAGTGATCTTCAGTAAAAGTTAAACAAACTGCCGATATCTCCCTCACTCTCTCCTCTCTGCCTCTTTTCTTCTCTGAAGCTGTGTCTACACTACGGTTTCACTGGAGGATTTTTCCAGCGCTTAGCATCTGCAGCTTAGAGAAATGTATAGATCGTATCCACTAATGATTTTGTACTTATTGTACCTTTCTAATTTCACAGGTGGGAGTTTTGAACACATGTTAAAGAAAATGGAAAGTTTGAAAGGAGTGCATATTTTACCATTACTAATTTTGTAATTACCAGCTTTTGATGAATCATAATGTGGGAGCAATTATATAATATTTACATGATGCATTAAAATCCTTTTTCCTCATTACACCACAAAATCTCATTCTTTAATTAATTCTTTCCATTGCCCATTGATATAAGGGGGTACATTGTTGATTAAAAGACACCAATTTCATTCCACATTATTTAAACAATTTTTTTTTGTAAATGATACATATTTGACAAAGAAGTACAAAGCTATGTTAGACCTATAAAAGCTTCAGTAAGCTACTTACACTAACCATTTGGGTAACATAATGAAATTCATGGGTTTGTTTATGTGCAGTGATTTGTATACTGCAAGCCTATGGACTACTAACACTGCAATTTTGCCTCACACATGCAACTCTACTTTTTTTCTTGGAGTGACAACACCCATCATATCACAGGCCAGACTCGTTCTCCTCAGCACATCAAACAACTCAGGGCCTTTTCTATATCTTCCTCAGTCCACTTAATTCATTTTATAACTGGACAGAATTTGCAAAAACGCTCATTCAACCATACCTAACAAGAGAAAAAAAGGTAAAAATAAAAAAAAGAAAATGAGAAAAAAAGTGATTGATATTTTCCAACATATCTATTTTTAATTACAAAGGAAATGCT
>NW_028234439.1:9286260-9298760 GCF_977035675.1 Penaeus japonicus
GTTCATGACAGTACAGAAATGTGAAAGAATAAAGTTGTTTTTTGTCCTCCCATAAAACAGCAATACTTCTATCACACTGTGTATAAAGAAAATAATGAGCTGATATGAACCCTAAATTACAATAGAAGTCTCTAAATACAGCAAAACCCACCAATTTAAAACACAAAAATGACTCTAGTTTTACAATGAGTGACTAAAAGAGAGTGGGAAAAGTCAAGGTGTGTTGGTGATGCTGCCTCACTCTGAAATAAAACCCATCCTGGAGACTGGGCAAACGAAACTATCCCCTGTCTACAATGGGTTAACAGTGGGTGACATGATATCAAATTATGTGGTAGCAGTATTTTGTTATTAGAAGACAGCCGCAACCAGAGCAGATGAATAGCACGAGGCTTGAGGCTTACACACTTGAAATACCCCAGTGTTTAGACTGAAGGGAGCCAAAACTACCCTGTTGTCATCAGGTGACGGCAGAAAACAAGTGAGAAGCAGACTGCTGTAGCGCTATGGTGTCGAATGAATAATGTTGCTTTAATCTTTATTTGCTTGTCTTGTTGTTGCTTTTTCTTACCCATTGCTAAAGTGCAATAGATCAAGGTGAACACTGTAGCCATAGAAATGGCTTTAAAATGAGTGCTCCAAATGATTGTCCATAATCTGAGAGAAAGTTGCTGCTTGGGTGCAGAAGAGTCAAAATGGTATCAAATCTTGAGTTGGTCCTACTCTCTCAGTATTGGGACTCTTAGTATATCCTTCAGTGGCATCATACTGTGTGTGACTCTCATTATCAGATTTGAAAATATAGAAATATGACAATGCCATAAGCAATCATTCAATCAAGATGATTCTGAATGAGTTAAAAGATTTCCTTTCCTCAATTTTCTTGCAATATTCAGCAGCAATCAACATTGCCTGATGAGAAAAAAAAAGTCAAAATGAGGCTCTAATACTTCCTTCTCTACTTACACTTCTGTCCACAGAGCTGAGCAAGATTGAAGTTGAGCATTGCAGCCAGTCTGTCGCAGAGCTCTGGCCTTAGGAATGGGGCAGGCACCTCTTTCGTCAAATAGTGCATCATGTCGACGGTCTCTCTTGCTAATGTCAAGTATGATCTTTTGGGGGTGAGAAAGGAGAATGAAATTATCAGTCTTTTATCCTGACTAGAGGATTTTCTAAGGTTAGTGAGGTAAAAAACATTTCTCTAAGTATAAATCAGGTTTTACAGTACTTTTTAATTAGAAGAGGGCCCAGAATCAGTAACAATGTTATATTAGTAACTGAGAAATCTGTATACAATTTATAAAAACTGAAGTGAAAAATATATAAACTTTTCTATAATAACATGTGGTTGGAACTACATTGCATACTGCATAACATTTAACATAATATTGAACTTTGGCTATCAAAAACCATAAGAAAGGAATAGCCCTAATGATCAACCAATTAACTACCAATATGGCATCACCCTTCTATCAAACATTATACTCTTCAGTCAAAACAAATAAGGACACAGAGGAAAATATCAGATAAAGAGTGACATCAGCTGTCTTTGGTTACAAGCATGTTTTGCATTTTCAGTGTTAATAAAAAGAAAGAAAAAAATACAATGAGACAGATATGATGATGATGACCACAATGTTCCTGTTGCTGGAGATAATATCTACATTTAAAGTGTAAAAAACAAAACAAAAAATCCTGACAAAGGGCATTCCACTTACCTGCACTGTCTTTCATCCGTGGCCAGCAACCTTTGTCTTGTCTGCTGCTGCTCCCTTGTCTGCTGTGACCAAGTACCTCTTTCCATTTCCTCCTGAACTTCATGAATGCGCTGAATGACAAAATATTGATGGAGGAGTTAACTTCTTGATCGTACCATTATCATAATCAACTTACAAGCTTACCCAAAGAACCTACAATATATAAGATATCAGAATTTCTTCTTTACTTTTTCTTTGAGAAATATATCAACTTTTACTAAATTCATTTCCCACTTTCTTTTGCTTGACTTATTGAATTCTAAAATGTACATCTTAACAGGAAAATGACTTCTATACACTGTAAATAACCCTGATGGATGTTCTATAAAATCCCCAAGAATAATTTTCAGAACAGGGGGATGGGGTACTATTCTTATTTACATGAAGCTTACCTTAAGAGCATCAAGTGACTCATCCAAGAGGAACGTTGTATCATTCATCAGGAGGTTCACAAACTTCACAAACTCTTTACCAGAACTGAAAGAAATAATGATGGGTAAATAGGTAAATATTATTTCCAACTAATGTAGGGCCACAAAGGGAAATGTGAATCTCTAATACAAAAATGTATTTCACTACAAAAGTAATGCCCTACTGTACAATTACCTTACTTTTTAATTTGTGTATCTACTTAGCTATGTATCTATATATAATTGAAAATTACTTTAAACATGCCAAATCCTAAATATGGAACTTTCTAACTATCCATAGAAATTATCAAAATCATTAGCATATGAATGAATGCCCAACGAAGATATATAATACAGTTATGTGTAGTTGCACTCTATCATTTATTTCTAAAGTTCAAAACTTGGAAGTCCACTGACTTAACAACTGCCTTCTGAAACAAGTATTTTCCATGCACATTTACTCACTTTGATTCTGTTATTACAGCCTGCCTGTGTCCTCTGTCTTCCCAAAGGCTCTTGAAAATGACACTTATGTGGTAGCGGATTGTGAATTTGTCATAGAACTCGCTGCTTGCTCCTGTTGTCTCCACCACTGTCAAGAGGTATAGGATATCAAACCTTGTTATGTAAAGTATCAATTATTTGACAATCAGTATGAAGATTCAGTATCAATGTCTATAGGTTAGGTTTATCATTCCAAATATCTTACTTGTGTAGAATTTCATCAAAGATACAGGTAGGTGTACTGCTAGTGGATGGTGAAGGATGCGCTGATGTAAGCTATCGACATGTTGCTGGACTGAAGGGGTCAACATGAACACCATCTAACAAAGACAATGCAGTTTAATTTTAAAAATCTACTCCATACATCATAATTATCATTATTGCTAACATCATACTAGCTATTCAGAATATTATCATATAAAACAGAGAACACTCTCCAGAGAAAATTCTGAATTTTAAAAAGGGGTTAGCCAATTTTGTGCAACCTACCTCAACAAGTTTGGCTGTCAAGTATGGGTTCTTAATATGGGTGGGAGTACACAAAAGGACAATGGTCATGGTGATGATTGGATCTTCTAAGTGTTTGATGGGCACCTTGGGCATGTACCTTGCAATGAAACACATCATTAGAATATACATCATTTGAATGAATAGGAATGAATGAGTAGCAAAACTCAAAAAAATAGATTTAAAGTTTATCCACAAAGTTTTAACATTCTATGTTCATACTTGTGATCATCCTAAATAATTTAAATATACTTTAACTCAAAACTAGTGGTCTGTGGTCCTACTGCCATACTTACTGTAGTGTAAAAAGCAAAAACTCTGCCATGTCATCCAAGTACCATTCAGGCATGGCAGCAAAGAGTTCTGGTATTGATGTTGACAGTGGGAGAAGGTTGGCAGTTTCTACAAGGGAGCTCCCAAGAGGAGCTAGACTAGTTGGCCCTCCAGTGAGTGCCCGTAAGACTATCTTGGCAACATCAGAGTAGAAATGCATGCATCGTTCCAACAGTTTTTCATCCAGCAGCCCAGCATCGGCACAAATTCTTGATTTATTCAGTTTCTGTGTGAAAGTCAAAAGGCAAGTTAATCAGGAGTATTGCCATCTGATTAGAACTTTAAAGATTAAATTCTGAGTACTGGAGAGGTTTTGGCCTTGAGTACCTTAATGTACCTTAATTGTCTTATTACAAAACACTAATTTGCACACAGCAGATAGAGTAAATATGAATTAATCACAAAATGAATAAATTCAGTATGCAGTGAATCAAAATAAGTCTCATTCACAGAAATTCCAACTCTACCTTTAACTGGGTCTTCCACTTCTTAAGGAGCTCTCTCTGCCTTGATGCCACGGGAAGGTTGGCCCACTGGGATTCTGTACTTTCTATCTCTTCAACCTGTTTGATAGGTTTCACTCCTTAGTTTCATTAATATTTTATGACAATAATCCTAATAATAACATAATAATAAAAAAACTAATAATAATATGAATGCTGACAATGATAACAATATTAATAACAATAACAAAAATAATGATAATAATAATATGAACAATAGTAAAACTAATAATAAAATGATAATTGCCCTCACTTCAAGAAATGCAACAATGCTACTTTATTAGCACCTGATTAGTACTACTCAAACTATATCACATCATCATTTTAACATATGTATTTACACATATATATAACACTAATGAAACTGAGCATCCCAGAAGCCATACCATTTTCTGAAGATCCCGAATGGCTCGGATGCGACGCGTGTACTTGCGCATGACAGGTAGCACGCCAAGATGGTGAGCATGGAGAGTCAAGAACCAGCACTGGCTGTGAAATGTCACCTCTTGGAACTTTGATGGTTGTTCAGCTTCTGTAAGTATTTCAATGCAGGTAAATATTGTAAAATTTCAAATATTGTAAAATGTCTGTATATATATATCGGGGTGTGTGTGTGTGTGTATGTGTGTGTGTGTGTGTGTGTGTGTGTGTGTGTGTGTGTGTGTGTGTGTGTGTGTGTGTGTGTGTGTGTGTGTGTGTGTGTGTGTGTGTGTGTGTGTGTGTGTGTGTGTGGTGTGTGTGTGTTGTGTGTGTGTGTGGTGTGTGTGTGTGTGTGTGTGTGTGTGTGTGTGTGTGTGTGTGTGTGTGTGTGTGTGTGTGTGTGTGTGTGTGTGTGTGTGTGTGTGTGTGTGTGTGTGTGTGTGTGTGTGTGTGTGTGTGTGTGTGTGTGTGTGTGTGTGTGTTTTTGCATTCATTTGAATTTACATATACAAAAATTGAACAAGAACACCCATAAAACCAAAGGAAATGACAACCAATCCAAGAAAATTTTACTTACGCAGCTTTTTGCCCCATTCGTCAACTTCATCCTGTGTCATCATGAGGCGGGAATCTTTGGAAATATCAACCAGAGAGTCTGGATGAAAGGGGTAGTATGGGTCTACCTTTTCAAGATTTACCTGAAAAATAAAAATTAAAAATAAATTATCCAGCAACAATAAAACATGGAAAACTAAAAAGGGAGGGTGGTGGTGATGGTGGAAAGTAATTTGTCAGCATAAACTTGCACTGAATGACATTGCACATATCCTACGGTTTACGTTTTCTTACCCTAAAGC
This sequence comes from Penaeus japonicus, assembly GCF_977035675.1. Classification (NCBI taxonomy): domain Eukaryota; kingdom Metazoa; phylum Arthropoda; class Malacostraca; order Decapoda; family Penaeidae; genus Penaeus; species Penaeus japonicus. Next base: position 9,291,552 of record NW_028234439.1, read on the forward strand.
AAAGCTGCTGGAGAACTGAGAGCAGGTTTATTGTTGGGCCGTCTCCAGCTACCATCTGCTCCTTCACATGGATCTGCGCCCTCTTCTCATTGGCTCGGATAATTCTGGCTATGTAAGCAAGTACTGGCTCACGGGAAGTGGCATTCACTAAGATACTGTAGAACAGCTTGTGAAGTATGGTCTGGAAGGAAGGAATACTGGCTGTTAGCTAATAGAGTGGAGGATATACAATTCTATAATCACTTCATTTTATACATCAACAAGTGACAGCATATTTCCCATATAAATTACCAATTACATATGACCATCACATCAATAAATGAACCAGAGCAAGGAGAAGAAAGGATTAATGAGGAAACACAAGTAAAGAAAGAAAGGAGAAGAAGGAGAAAAGAAGGATATTTAAGAGAGATAAATAAAAGAAAGGAAGAAAGAAAAGAAAAATGCAATAAAAAATAGTACTTACAGTACGCATGAGATCTAGTTCTCTTGCCAGATCCTGAAGGCCATCAGGAACTGTCCTGCTATTTCCTTGATGCTTGATGAATTTATCCACCACTCTGGGATCATCTTCAGCAAAGAGTGAAAGCTCCAGAAATGGACCCAGCAGAGTGGTTGAGATGGACTCCCGCCCAACAGACTGTGACTCATTCTTTGGGCACCAGTTACTCTGTCATTGCGAGAGGAGAGACGGGAATGACCATTAGAAGAATATATTTGTATAAAATTCCTTGCTAACAAAATAAGGCACTGATCCAATTTCTTGAGTTTGACATCTTTTTGTAAGGAAAGAATCCCTTAACACCAAGCTGGAAGCCTCTGTTACAATACATCCATACAATATGTTGTGTACCCACCATTGACACCATAAGGCTGCAGATTGGCCTAGAAGAATTAATCTTGATGTCAGTCAGTAGAACTAAGGACTCAAGGACTCTAATGTAAGTGGATGATGTCACACTACAACTTCTCATGGCTGTGCTTAGACCCTGGAGGAGGGGACTGAAGACCTGTAGAGAGAAGAGACCAAAATAAAAGTAAAGATGCTATCATTCTATTATACTATCTAGCAAAAATAGAAAAAGAATCAGAAGTTAGTATTTGATCCTATGACCAAGAAACATACATATAAATATAATATGAAGGAATTCACTTTCCATTTTTTCTTTATCATTAAAAAGGGGAGAAAAAATCATAATACATATATTTCCCTATCATCATACATTTTTTTACCCTCAACAAATATCAAGAGACAAAAAAATATATATTTTGCAAAAAACAAAATATACAATATTTGCAACATGAAGAGCAAGATTGCTGCTTGATCAGCTGACCCACCTTGACGAAGAGAGGCTGGGTCTTGTGAGTGTGGTTTATAAGGTGACACAAGAACCCCCGAGGTAGAGACTCGGTCAGTAACGGATAGAGGAGGAGTGACACTACTGGAAGGTCAGTCGACGTCAGGCTTCCTGCAAGAGACGGACAGAGGGGTTCTTTCAAAGCTGCAGGAATTCCTTCCGATGAGGAAGACTGGACATGATACACATTGCTAAAGTTATTTATGTTGTATCTGCATAAAATATGAAAAGACGTCTTACTGTTAACAATCAACAGAAATAGGAAATGTACAAAATGCTATTATACCCATTAAGTTCAACCATCCCAATTAGGTCACAACCAGCCTAGGTAATACCAATAAGAATTAGACTTTGACCACTAGCATGTTAACTACAACTTTGTCCTATCTCTTATATCTTACAAGACCCTTTTATACAATTCTATAAATATCTCAGTTACCATTACTTATCAAGCTTTCTCATCTTTCCTCTGATATATTATTCATTTGGGTGTATTTCTAAATATATAATCAGAGAGAATCAATACAATGAATATATTATCATAATTGAACTAAAAAATATAGGTAGTTTATTTTGTGGGCGAATCAACTGACAATATTTTAAGACAGCAATATTTGCCAATCACTTGCGGTATCTTTCTTTGGGGAATGTTACTTTTTCATATTTGTTTACTTTTGTAAGAAAGAAAAAAAGTCTTTTCCTCCCATAAAACTGTAGTACTTTAATCATCAGGCATGTATGTATAAGCCTTACAATATAGTGAATGAAAGAGAGAGAGAGAGGAAATACTCACTCTCTTCAAAATAAAACCTGTCTGGAGCACCTGTTCATTGGCTAAGCTAGCAAATATATTCCATGTCTCCAATAGGTTGATAGCACTACTAAAGTGCTAGTAAAGTTGGAACCATATCAGCCAAATTTATCAAACATATAAATGTATCAGTTTTCTGTTTGAATGATTCTGCAACCTTATCGGAACTCTAACACACCTGAGAGAAGCAATGCAGCATGTGCAACACACTGATGACGAACATCCTGGAGTAATGTTGACAATGGTGGAGAGCTGGTTCTCTGAAAATGTTGATGCAAAAGATGAGCATCATTGCAAAATCCAATCCCTAACATAAATAATAGTAATCAGTCACATATATATCATTGCAATCAAAGTCACACGTATGCTATCAAAATTCCTATATTCACCTACTGATATGAATAAAGATTTACCTTTGGATGAATTTTTTCTTCATTGTTTACTCGAGAGTAAGTTTGTAGGAGGTAGGTGAGGGCGGTAGCTTCAGGACACTGTAATGGTTTTGTAAGCGCACTAACATCTGAACTACTACTACTACCTGTAAAACAAGAACCATGGTCAAAATTCTTCAGAAAGTGCACTTACTAATGTACAAGATGCAGTCAAAACGTTTGGAGACTATGCCTATGCAAAGGAAAATCTAACTGAGCCAAGCTTGAAACACATCCTGGAAGTCATGTTCAATCAGATTTGTTTTGTGCTTTTGATAAGCATATTCTGAGAGATTTGTTAAATAGCTACCTGTAGGTAAAGAAAACATTAAAGCTGCATTAAACACTAATACAATTTACTGTGTTACTCACTTGTCAATTTCTTTACTCCTAAATATTACAATTCATATTTGATTCTTCCAAATACCAAATGCATTTCTTACCTGTAGGAGAGGCACTGAGCTCTGGAGAGTTAGATGAACAGTTGTTACTATCAATAAGACCCTCTGGTAATTCACCAGAACACAGTCTGAGTGTAGCATCCATCAAAACCTGTGATGTAACTTCAGGTTGTTTTGAACCTGGTGTAACCTGTAGGAGGAGACTCATTTAGACAATGGATGCTGTGTGTCAAACCTTCCTTGATGTGTATTCCTGATTACAAGCAAATCATAACATTCCTATAATTTTGCCCAAATTAAAGTCATAAAGTAATTTCAGATTGATAGATTTGTGGAATAAATACTTCCAGAAAACGTACAATACGTTAAGAGAAACCTCACCTGAACTGTAAGTGGGCATGCATTTTCTACTCCTTGCCAGGAGGCTTGGAGAAGGTTGGACAGAGTTGCCCACACAAGTTCTTCAGTTACTTCTGTGGTGCTCACACTCTGCTTGGGAAAGATACAATTAAATAATTGTACTTAAAAAAATATAAAAACACAAAATTCTAGAAAAACAAACAAACTTTACAATTCCATAATTCAATTTTGGCATCAAATCAATATAACACAACTTTCACTTCAATTGAGCCTATCTCATTGGTTGTAATAATAACAATTGTATAGACCAAGGAAAAGAAAAAAAAAGAAAAGGAAGAAGAAAAAAAAGAAAAGAAAAAAAGGGAGAATTAGAAAACATGTAGTGCTTACCCTGTGTCTCTTGTTGTCACTACGGTAATGAGGACTATTCCCAGTATCCATCATCGTATCTGCTTTCGTTTCAACTTCCATGGGCTCTACACCTGTTATTTAAGTAGTCATTCACTAAGGAGTCATACATTCAAAACTGCTTTACAATTACACATTATGAGTATGTACTCCTAAAGATGTGAGTTCTTCTATTCTATTAGAGACTCTTTAAACAAAATTCTAAACACTTTATAATTCTTTCGTAGATAATATGGTTCAAATAAGAACCTGTGTGTTATCTAGATATCAATATCATATGTCAATCAGAAACAAATATCTATCCCTTTCTGACCTTTCTTGCATGGCGTTACATCCAGTGGTGAAGGAGGTGGGTGTCTCTTGGAAGGTGAGGTAATAAGAGATGATCCAGGGGGTGAGGTGGACAACTGTACCCCCTACAATAGAGAATGTGGTGTGAGTTGGAAGTACAACTTTGCAAATGTATTCTGTTGAGTCAGAATACAATTGAGAACATGTACATCTTCAGATTCACAGAGAAAAATGAAACAAATAACTCTCTGGCAGCTAGAAGAGGCTCAACATCTTAGCCAGGTGTCCATCATATACATTCACAAAGCAATTTGGTGAGTGACTTGATATGACTAATGGCCATACACTATTACTCTAATGACTGGAGCTCCTGGTTTTTCAACACACAAAATGCAGTCTGTCAGTATGGTCCTTCAGACACCATCTGTCCTAAATAAAGTGACAGATAAATATGAAAAAATTTGATATAAAATCTTACAATACAATTATTTTTTTTAAGATCCTAATCACCAACAACTGTGACTTTAATTCTAATCATGAATCAAATGTGCAAAAACACATAAAATATCTCCCTGATCTTGATGAAAGAAAAAATGTAGTGGTGTTATTGACATGGACTACACATGAATGACTTAGTCATTCAAATATTCTAATGAAGCTGACCATTAGTCATTAAATCAAAGGGGTTTCATTCATTTATTTCTTACTCTTTTATCAGCAATACTGTGGTCTTTTAATAATTCAGATATTCATTTTAACTTTCTGGAAATAGATATAGTATCCTTATCTTTTGCAAATCAAACATATACCTCATTTGTCCTCAAGAATTGATGTACCATGAAAAACTTTTTGCAGTAAATAGTTTACTTCTATTTTTTTTCTCATTAACAGCTCCTGAGAATATACTGATGGCAGGATTCAAGAATAAACTCAGAAGATATTGCCAGAAGATGCAAAAAAATGAACTTCTCCAATGGATTCTGATTTTTTCTCTCTTCAAATACTGATGAAATTCCAAGAAATCTCCTAATGCATAAAGATGAAACTCTATGCCTATTAAAATATTTCTAAAACATTGAACAGATGAAACAATAGTTCAACGATACATTCCAACCAACAATTCAAACTATTTAGCAATATGTCTCCAAAGAGCATCATTCAAAAAGTCAAGAAATCAAGAACTGAAGAAAAGAAAAACTCAAAGGGTCATTAATCCTTTCTTTACAGGTCACATCTCAAGATGATCAGTCTGGGTTGAGCATCTTCAGATCTGTGTTTTCTAATACTTTCTAGACTTGTGGATAGATCTGTGAGTCTACATATAATTTATTAGCAAAGTAACCCTACCTAGCATTTGATATGATACCCTAGTCACACAACTGCAGAAATAAATTACTAAATTTCAGTAAAAGGAAAACTGCAGTATGAAAGTGATGTGACTCCTGAAAAATGCCCTTCGTGGAAGGGTTAACAAACAGTCCAACAGCGGAGGAATAATCCAGTTTCAAAACTCTTATCTCACCGGAGACTGTGGGATGGATATCTGGGACGCATCTCCATTGTTGTTGCTACTGCTGGTTCCTCCACCGAGCCGAGCCAATCGCTTCTTTCGAATCTGTTCATAGAAAATGTTTTGCATTATCATAAAAAGTATTAATAATGGGTCAACATACTTTTTTGTGTTATACCTTTCAGAATAACCCATTGCAGAGGGGGATAGATTTACTTGCCCAGTCTCCTGGATGGGTTTTTATTTCAGAGTGAGTCATTTTCACACAACATAACTTGACTTCACTTTTCCCACTCTCTTTCAGCCACTCATTGTAAAACAAGTCATTTTTGTGTTCTATGAGACTTATATGTGTTACATGACAGGCTCTATCTTTGCTGCAGTTAACTGGAATTATAGTGTAGGGTGCACATCAGCTCATAATTTTCTTTATACTCAGTGCGTTAGAATTATTGCTGTTTTTTTTTCGTATTTGTGTACTATTGTGAATGAATACCAAAAATGTAACCATCCACAATGAAGATTACATGAAGAGAAACCTGTACTTATGACAGTGAGTGCCTCTGTGCCAGCCCTACTGGCACAGAGGCATATTATAGACACTGGGCATGGTTTGATTCACCTTCCTCCTCTCAATCTGCACATCCTTCATTGCCGGTACTTTAGAGCTTGAGGTTGGCAACTTGCTGTGTGCCATCACTCTCTAAAAATAGTACTTGCTAGAGACCGTGACTCTCTCTCTCTTGTTGGTACTAGGAGAAAGTGGTACCATCTAGGTTTTGGACTTTAAGCAAAACCCATTTTGCTTAACCCATTGCAGACGGAGATAAATTTGCTTGCCCAGCCTCCAGGATAGGTTTTATTTTAGAGAGAGACCGCTTGAAGCAATATAATTTGAATCATCCCACTTTCTTTCAGTCATTCATTGTAAGACTAGAGCGGTTTTTGTGTTTTATTTTTTTGTGTGTTTTATTGAGTTTAGAGACTTATATGTGCCATATGACAGGCTCTATCAGTGCTGCAGTTGACTAAAATTGTAGTATATTATCCATATTAGCTCATTATTTTCTTTATACTCAATGTGATAGAAGTATTGCTGTTTTATGGGAGGACAAAAGGCAACTTTATTTTTTCGTATTTTTGTGCTGTCATGAACGAATACGAAACATATAACCACCTACAATAAAGATAACAAGAAGAGGTAGGGAAGAGGAATGAAACCTGTGCTTGTGACTGTGAGTGCCACAGTGAAAGGCATCCATATTGGCACAGGAACACATTTTAGACACTGGGTATGGATCGAGTCACCTTCCTCTTCTCGTTCTGCCTGCACATCCTTCATCGGCGGTACTTTAGAGCAAGGGTTCATCAACTTAGTGTGTGCCATCGCTCTATAGAGACAGTGCTTGCTAGAGGCCGTGGATGGGTGCCATTCAAGGCTCTCTCACCTGCTGGTGCTAGGAAAAAGTGGTGCCATCTAGATTTTGGACGTTAAGCTTGTACGATATTACGGTAATTATAGTAATTAGGACTGCAGTAGCCATCATCACTCATTCCTTTTTCATAGCAAAATAAAATAGCACAGTGATCCAAAATCCCCGAACGTCGTGTACTTCATGACGCCCGTCGTCAGGCCAAA
>NW_028234439.1:9313760-9316260 GCF_977035675.1 Penaeus japonicus
CGACATTTGCAAAACAAAAGGTCATACTCTTAGCAGCTGCAGATGGAAGGCCTCAGTAGAAAAGGCTGAACTGCTCGAAAGAGAAGTGAAGAGTTTGATGTCAGAATACCGACACTCTCAAACACAGAGAACAGCAGCTCATCCTCAACTTCTACTCCCATCTCCGCTTCAGCAGCGATACCTCTTTCCACCCCCGCACTGGACCGCCTAACAGTTCGGTGTCCCTTCTTGGTCACACCCTAATTCTAACAGCTACCAAGTGCCAGTGTACTAAATGACTGAACTGACTCCTCCCCTTCAGGTTCTTCCAAGAAACACCCAGAGACACCTCAAAGTCCTTTCTGCTAATGTCAGAGGCCTTCGGACCAATATTGGTGAGTTGACTCACATCGCCATCAATACAAATGCCGACATAATAGTGGCTACTGAAACCTTCTTGAATTCAGAGGTAGAACCTGCATTCGGCAGGATAAGAGGCTACTCACCCTGGCAAAGAAGAGACAGGAAAGGAAAGAATTTCGGAGGTGTAGCCGTATGTTATAAAGAGAGCCTACAAATACAGTCACTAACAGTTGACCTGCCAGACTGGCTAGAAGCCATGTTTTTCAAGGTCATGCTGAAGTCTAATGAGTCTCTACTACTATGTGCACACTACAGGCCGTAATGGCAAAGCAGGACACCGATGGACTTCCTAACGGAAAATTTGGATGATCTGCAGGCTCGGAACAACTGTCAGCACCTCTTAATAGTTGGGGATCTTAATCAACATCTCATACAATCAGCATATAAGGACCTTCTTGCTGTCCATGGATTTCCCGACGCATGTCCTTGGCAATTCCCTTGATCCAGTTATCTCGGATCTAAGTGAGGACGCTATCACTGGGCAATGTGGGGACATCAGATCATTTTGCAGTTATCTCACATCTCTGCCTTGTACCTGCAGGTTACGAAAGCAGCCAAAGAAAAATCTGGCTCTGGAACCATGCAAACTGGTCAGGCATGAAGGCAGAACTTCATTCACTAGACTGGGATGTTCTTCTGGCAGGGAATGCAAATGACAAGGCTTCCTTTCTCACCACAATGCAGGAGAAATCTGTCCCTTCACGGACCTACATCACAAAACCAGGGGACCAAGCCTGGTTCGGTTATAGATGCCATTTAGCCGCTAAAAAGAAATACAGACTGTGGAAACGATACAAATCAAAGCCAACAAGACATAACAGAACTCTATACAAAAATGCCTGTATCAAGTCTAGGAGCAGGCAACAAAGAGAAACTCGGGAGTCCATGATACCGCCACTAAACAAGTAAAAGCAACCAGGAAAAAGCTGATCTTCTCGGAAGCATACTCAGCAGAAAAATGACTCTGCCGGATGTCAACAGGACACCTCCAGAGTTACCCTTGATGTACCATGAAGCACTCTCTAGTTTTCAGGCGTGCCACACCAGAACGAAAAAGATCCTTCAAAGTACAAAGAAGGCACCAGGTTCAGACAATGTCAGCCCACACACTCTACGCAGGTGTGCGGCAGAGTTATCCCAACCCTTATCTTCACTCTTCTAGTCTTGTACTGAAGAAAATAGCTGGCCCGCCATCTGGAAGGAAGCAAGAGTGATTCCTCTTCATAAGAAGCAATCTAAGGCCAATTCCGAAAACTATCGGCCCATCTCCCTCTTGCCATGTATCAGCAAGGTATTTGAAAAGATAATTGCTGAACAGCTCATGGAATATTTGGAAAACCACAATCGAATTTCCATCAGACAGTTTGGTTTCTGATCATCCCGTTCAACTGCTGACCTTCTACTACTACTTACTAAAAAATGGCAGGACGCACTAGATAACAGTCAAGATACTCTGGTAATAGCACTCGTCATCGCTTCGATCGAGTGTGGCACAGAGGACTCCTCACTAAACTGCAAGCCAGAGGCATATGCAATAATCTTCTTGAGTTATTCGATAACTACCTCACTGGAAGATCACTACAAGTAGTTGTCGGTGGTCAATCGTCCCAGAAGTATCCAGTGGAGGCATCAGTACCACAAGGGTCCGTGCTTGGCCCAATCCTCTGGAACATTTACATCGATGATTTGCTCATGGAACATCCCGAAATCTCTGCGTATGCTGATGATTGCACTCTCTCCATCTCATATAAACGCGAAAATCATGTCGTTGCAATTGATATGAATTCAAAGTTGCATGCAATCCAGGAATGGGGATCACAATGGCAAGTAAATTTTGCTACTAACAAGACCCAAGCAATGGTTATATCCCGTTCCTCGGCTGCGCCAAACGTCATGAGCGGCAAAATTTCAATGAATAGTATTGCCCTTCCACTAGAGGATTCTATTTCAATTCTTGGCGTGGACATAGACAATAGTCTAAGATTTAATAAGCACATTAGCCGGATCTGCAGGACAGCTTCTCTGAAAGTGACATCCCTCCGACGCATATTACACCTGTTGGATCCTCAAGGAATTCTCACACTATACAAGTCCCAGA
>NW_028234439.1:9331260-9333760 GCF_977035675.1 Penaeus japonicus
GCGCAGAGGAACCCGAACTAGAGCACTTGACCCAGTTAGGTTACATGGATCAGCAGTTTTTGCACCTTTCGTTATCCGGTACGACAAACATTTGATTTTCGTAATCTACCTTATCTACTGATGCTTACTTTCGCGACTTTTCTGTCTTCTTTCTTTTTTCATTTTATATTACTATTGTTTTTGTGAGAGGCGCAGTGATCCACAGATCACTAGCTCGCGACCCGTACTTTGAAGAACTCCGCCCCCCGAAACGCGACCCGCTGAAAAGATTGTCTAACTCAAATCAACACTATCTCCATTGAAATTACAGGTCAGAAAGATAAAAGGAGTTGCCAAATTATGTCGTCATACATATAGGAGCGACTTCGATAATCTCTTATACGAATTTGTATTTCTGAATCACTTTCACCGTGTTCCCATGGGACAATCACACTCTACTGAGAGTATATGGGCAATATCCTAAAAGCTAGTGAATAATCTGGTTAGATAATGCTTTTAGCGGGTCTAGTGGTCTAGTTCTGTTCTCCCTGTGTTACCTAGGCAGTATAGTTTCGAGTCTCGGTCATGGAGGCTTTAATATTACTGCATTATAATATGTTATCTGCATATGATTGCGGACGGAGTAAAAATACCGAGAAGGGGTTTCATGCCAAAGTTAGGATGATCAGTCAAGAAAAAAAAACTTGGATAAATCATTAATGTGAACCTGAACCCTGGTGATTACATAAAAGAAGTTTGAAAATGTTTCATAAACCACAAAAATGAAGATGACGTTCTGACTCTGGAATATGTTGCAGCGACATGGATTCCCTCATAAGGATAAACTGAAACAAAGTGAACGAGCAGCCACTAGATGGGCGCCAATGTTGAGGAACTTGAACTGCGAAGAGAGACCGAAAGAAATAACACACAATGCTAAAGGAGAAGAGAGAACGGGGGACATGATCATGCTCTGCCATCGTCCCAGGTGCGGTGAAGCTCAACAGGGAAGAAATTGTTTATTTCATTAAGAGAGGAACAAAGGCCACAGCAAAAAGTTAGGAATGTAAAGAAATTTAGTTTTCTGAACAGAACTATTAATGAATAGAGCAACATTCCAGAAAACACACATACAGACCTACATACTAATATGCGTAAACACGAGTATCCAACAATGTGTACACACTGCCATACGGACACACACACACAAAACTATAGTACACACAAACACCTACACACAGACACAAACACACACACACAGTTACACACACAACTACACACACACACATACGAAGTCACCCCTCGCTTCCCCCCAAAGGCTTTGACACTGCTCTTAATACCATATGAATATTCCAATAATCAACATCATGCAAGGAATTTGCCGGAACAGCTGTCGATTTGCTTCTGACCCGAACAGGCTGACCACCCACTCGACGGAGGAGAGGCGAGGAGGGGGAGAAGGGAGCTGGAAAAGAGAAGTGAGGGAGTGAGAAATGAGAAGGGTGAAAGGGAGGGAGAAAGAAAAGAGAGGAAAAGAGAAGAGAGGGAAAGACGGAAAGAGAGGAAAGGGAAGTGAGGGAAAATGAAGGAAAAGAGAAGTGAGGGAAAGAGAGAGATAAAGAAAAGAAAAGTGAGAGAGAAGGAAAATAGAGAAAAATAGAAGTGGGAAAGAAAGGGAAGAAAGAAAATTCGAAGAGGAGTAGGGGAGTAATGGAAGGGACAGGGGAAAAAGGGAAAAAAGATAAAAGTGGAAAATAGACGATAGAAAAGAAATGAGAAAGTGAAAAAGAGTGGAAAGGGAGAAAGAAGAAAAAGAGAGAGAAAAAAGACGTATATTAGATGGGAAGAGCGAGAAAGAATGAAAAAAAGTAAGTGGGAAAAAGGAGGAAGAAAGAAAAAAGGGAGAAAAGGGGAAGGGAGAGAGAAATGAGGAAAAAGGGAAGAAAGAAAAGAAATGTGAGAGAGAAAGAGAAAAGGGGAAAAAATGAGGGGAAGAACGGATAAAAAAGAAGAGGAAGAGCTAGAGAAAAGGAGAAAAGACTGAGAGCGACTATGGAGAGGAATTGGAAAGTACGCGAAGGACAGAGCAATAAGAATGAAATAAGAGAAAGAAAAAAGGGAAAGAAAAGAAGTGAAACAGGGAAGAGGTGAAAGGGGAGAAAGACAACAGGAAATAAAGACACACGTAGGGAAAGCAGAGAGATGGACGAGACATAGATGGGCAAATGAAGAGGGAATAGGAGGATGGAGGATGGAGCCTGATGGAGGATAACAAGACTTGCGACATCCTGCATAAGGTCTAACTCCTTGGCACGGCTCGAGGGCGGGGAGGGCGACGAAAGTATAATCTCCATTTTTGTCCGAAAGGCTCCAAGTGAGCCACTTGAGATAAAGAGCCTCGGAAATATTTCATTTGACAAACAATCCTTCCATTCAAAATATGACGTTACTCTTTTCTGGTAAGGTTTTCTTATTAACTATTGATGTGACTTTGAAGTAGAGGTTCCAATGCTAGTTATTT
>NW_028234439.1:9341260-9343760 GCF_977035675.1 Penaeus japonicus
ATTCCAACAGATGTTACAAAATGATCTGTCACTCGGTTTATAAATTTCATACTGGATTATCTGGCAGAACTTGATCGTCAAAGATATCAAATTATGCTGAATATAAAACTACAACTTTCTCAAATAACGATTATCAACAAGCCAAGCTACCCAGTTTGTAGCAACAACTTTACTTATGTCTTACAGCCCTAACCAAATAACTTAATCACCTTCGTCTAACATCTTCCTAATCAATAGCCTCTTCTCACGCGTCTAACAACCTCATATCCCATATCTAACAAGCCTTCAAAAAGCGCAGCCATCCAATCCAACGTAATCAACCAGATATCCGGAATCAGAGCTGCATAAATCGTGTTATATTTATTTTTTATTTTTTTTATTTTTTTTCGCATTTACATTAAGATGTCGGCCTCTACCTCGGATCCCGCTTTCCTGGTAACCGCACAAGGCTTCCAAGATTTGCATATAGACTCGATGAAATGCATCTGAATAATTCCCCACAAACAGGAAAGAAGTGGGGAGGGGGGAGGGTTTGGGACGGGGGGTGCAAGAGAGAAATGGGAAGAAATAGAGACAGAGGGAGAGAAAGAGGGAGGAGTGAGGTGGAAATGAGGAAGGAAGGAAACAGAGATAAAGATAACGAGAGAGACGAAAACAGGCAAAATGAAAGAGATAGATAAATATTGTTACATAGATAGTTCGAGTAATAGATAGAAAGAGAGCAAGAGAGAGAGAGCGAGAGAGAAAGAGAAAGAGAGAGAAAGCGAGAGAGAGAGAGAGAGATAGATAGATAGATAGATAGATAGATAGATAGAGAGAGAGAGAGAGAGAGAGAGAGAGAGAGAGAGAGAGAGAGAGAGAGAAGGAGAGAGAGACGAACAAATGAAAAGCTAAAGTTATAGATAGATAAACAGATTGATAGACAGACACACACACACACACACACACACACAGACGAGCATTGTTAAAGTCAAAAGGATAGATCGATAAATAGATGGGAATACGGGAAAAGATGCTGGAAGTAAAGAAAATGAGGCTTCGCGCCGACATAAAAAATAACGGGAATTGGTGCTTGAAGTAAAAAACAAACAAACGGGAAATGGTTTTGGACGTGAAGAAAATGGGAATTGGGGCTAAATGATGAAAACGAGGATTGATGATGGATAAGAAAGTGGGAATCCGTGGTGAAGAAAACGTCAACTAGAGAATCAGAAACAGACACAGACACAATAGAGAGAGAGGAATAAAAAAAAGAAAACAAAAAGGATGTACGGTGCGCAAAACAACATAACAACGAGGTGCGACACAAGGTCTATCCGGACACGAAAACAAAAAACTCTTCTGTCCCTTCCCGCCATGTTATAACCCCACATTCACTTCCGTCTCCGATTCTGGTCGGTTCCGCGACGATGGCTGGGAAACACGTTGCTCAAGTTATCAATCACTCGAAAACAAACAAACAAACAAGGAAATGAAAAGAAGAAAAACACAAACAGGAGAGAAATTGCAGATAAAAGTTGTTGATGACGGGACTCGCTGCTCATGACGGATGGAATTTGTGTTCCGCTCTCGATATTATTATTTTGTTTTATTCCGCATATGTGGGCTGCAAATTGGATGTTATGAAACATGAAAAATGGAGTGCTGTTCATATCAAACCTATGTATACACATGTACACACACACACACACACACACACACTGATACACACACACGCATCAAATTTTGATTATTTTCGCCGATGCTACCGTGAGGCATATATATATATATATATATATATATATATATATATATATATATATATTATATATATATTATATATATATATATATATGCATACATATGCACATATATTAATATACATATCTATGTATATATATATACATATACATATATACATACATACATATATATATATATATATATATATATATATATATATATATATATATATATATATATACACACACACACACACACACACACACATATATATAGACACACAACCTTGCTCTCCTAAAAAGCAACCAATAAAAAAGGAAAAGCCACGCAGGGCAGCCTCCCCGACAATGATTAGTGGCGACCCCTTTGTCACTCTAAATTCAATTTCGATTTTATTCCCCGGAGGCGATTTCGGTGGGCGGAGTCATTCGTCTTGCGAGGGAACACAATGCCACAACAGGGAATCTGTCAGCGCCGGTATTCCTAATCCGCTCCTTCCTTGGAATGCATTGAGCGAGGGGGAGGGGGTTGGTGAGGGGGAGGGGGGGGTTGATGAGGGGGAAGGGGGTTGATGAGGGGGAGTGGGGGTTGATGAGGGGGAAGGGGGTTGATGAGGGGGAGTGGGGGTTGATGAGGGGGAGTGGGGGTTGCTGAGGGGGATGGGGGGTTGATGAGGGGGAGAGGGGGTTGATGAGGGGGAGGGGGGTTGGCAAGGGGGAGGGGGGTTGATGAGGGGGAGGGGGGTTGGCAAGGGGGAGAGGGGGTTGATGAGGGGGAG
>NW_028234439.1:9361260-9363760 GCF_977035675.1 Penaeus japonicus
GATAGATAGATATATAGATAAAGAGAGAGAGATACACATATATAGATAAATAGAAAAAGAAAAAGTGTAATATATAGAACAATATAGAGATAAGTAAAAATAGGTAGCCAGATAGGAGGATAGAGAGATAGATCGATATAGCAAGAGCGAGAAAGAGTAAAAGCGAGAGCGATTTGCCCCGCTTCACCCCCCCCCCTCCCCCTCAAAAAAAAAAAAAAAAAAAAAACACGAAAGCGAGATAAGCTGTTGCCGTTTGACAGACGCCGCTCCGCCTAATGGAATATACGGCGATGATAGTGCTATTCGCGTAAACCAAATGGTGAGTATGATAACGCGCTCTAATGGAACTGATAAGGCTACCTGCTTTGATAAATATGGTGATGGCAGATGGTGCAAATGGTGCATGGTGTAGTCCGGACTGGTGTTGAATGCTTAGGAAACGGGAATTGGTGTTTAGAGGAGAAGAAAATGGGAATTGGTGTTTAACGTGAGGAAAATGGGAAATGGTGTTGGAAGTAAAGAAAACGGGAATTGGTGTTGAAGAGAAAGAAAACGTGAACTAATATCGGAGAGGAAGTGAGGGAGGAGGGAAAGGAAAATTGCGAGATAGAAAGAGAAAGAAGAAAGATAGAATGAGAGAAACAGGTTCATTAGTGAATACAGAAACACAGAGACTGGCAACTTGATAAGATTATAAGCAATCATCCAGACAAGCATGCAAACATGTGAAGAACAGATAAACAGATAAATGTGTCTCACTCTTTCTCCCTCCATCTTGCTACCTCACTAGCCATCGGGATAGCACAGTGGTAGCGCGCCGACCTCACATCCCCGTTGTCGGCAGATCGAACCCCGTCCAAGTTCGTGAGTCCCTGTGGCTGGGCATCACGGTGGGTAACGACCAAGCTCAGATCGAGTCAACATTCGTTGGCACTCTCACGAGTCAGCAATCGCTGAGCCCAACGAAGCATCTGGTCCGCAAATCTGGCTTATCCTTATTCTTAACTCACGCTCTCACTCTATTTCTCTCTTTCTGTTTCCCTCTCTTTCTCTCTTCTCTCTCTCTCTCCTCTCTCTCTCTCTCTCTCTCTCTCTCTCTCTCTCTCTCTCTCCCTTCCTTCCCTCCCTGCATCCCCTCACTCTTTACCTATCTATCTATACATCTATTTGATAAACACTCAGTTAATAAACAGAGAACTCCAAGCAAGTAATGAATACAGAAGCAGTCAGGCGAGCGGACACAAAGACACAGACGCAGACGGAGCCAGGTAAAAAGAGGGGCAGAGGGGAAATGAGAAGGTGAGGGGAGAGAAAGGTGAGGGGAGAGAAGTGTTAAGAGGAGGAAGAGAAGAGAAGAGAGAGAGGAGAGAGAGAGAGAGAGAAGAGAGAGAGAGAGAGAGAGAGAGAGAGAGAGAGAGAGAGAGAGAGGAGAGAGGGGAGAGAGAGAGAGAGAGGAGAGAGAGGAGAGAGAGAGAAGAGAGGAGAGGAGGAGAGAGAGAGGAGAGAGAGAGAGAGGAGAAAGGAGAGAGGAGAGAGGAGATAGGAGAGAGAGAGGAGAGAAGAGAGAGAAGGAAAGAGGAGAGATGAGGAGAGAGAGGGAAGAGGAAGGAGAGGAGAGAGAGAGAGAGAGAGAGAGAAAGAGGGGAGAGAGAGAGGAGGAGAGAGAGAGAGAGGATGAGAGAGAGAGAGAGAGAGAGAGAGAGGGAAGAGAGGGGAGGAGAGAGAGAGAGGAGGGAAGAGGAGGAGGAAGAGAAGAAGAAGAAATGGGAGTAATAGTAATAATAATAATAATAATTATAATTATGATAATAATAATAATAATAATAATGATCATTAGAGGAAGAAGAGGATGAAGAAGGAGAATTTAATGAAGAAATAGAAGATGAAGAAGAAGAAAGCAAGAAAAAGAGAACAAAAATAAAAATAAAAAGAAAGAATGATAAAAAGAAAAACAAAACGAATTTAATAATAATAATACCACCAATCAGAAAGGCAAAGGGATAAGCGACAGCCCAGTCCTAACGAAGGCGATCTCGGCGAGTGAGAAAGCCTGGGCGATGTACGAGGCAGCCGCATTTTCTCGCCGGGACAGTAACTCAAGGCGAGGGACCGGGATTAATGTGGACTGTTCATTCAGCTGATGCCACACTGGGTTATCATGAGAGCGTAATTAACCGGCCGAGCCTCGTCCCGCTTGCGAAGTTCTTCCGATGGATTTTAGTCGGGGGAGGGGAGGGGAGGGGAGGGTGAGGAGAGGTGGAGGGGGTTCTCTTGGGGATGGGCTGTGGAGGGGGATGGGGGTGTGGAATGGGGAGGGTGAGGGTGGTGGAAGAGGGAATGGTGAGGATGGGGGTTGGAGAGGAATGGGGAGTAGAGGAGATGGCGGAATGAAGGGAATGGGGGTGGAGGAGGTGGTGGAAAGGCATTGTGGTGGAGAGGAAAGGGGAGGACAGGATAGGGGATGGTGAAGAGGGGATAGGGGATGTGGAGAAGAGGAAGC
>NW_028234439.1:9391260-9393760 GCF_977035675.1 Penaeus japonicus
TTAACTGAGCTGCGATTCCAGGAGACACAAAAGTGCATAAAAAGGAGATATAGAAAGTGGGAATAAGCGTTGATAGAGCGTTCTTACTAAAATCAACACGGTTAAAAACAGACAAGAACTTACTAGAAGCGTAGAACATCGGAAGAAAACCAAGGAATTCTCGGTCGGTTGCAGCGGCCAGCTTCCTTGTGGAAATAAGCGACTGAAGATCGATCAGCCTGACCGAAAGCGCAAATTAAGATGATAAAGATCATATGAATGACAATTATAATGATGATAATTATTATAATAGTAGTAACGACAATAATGATGATGGCACGAACAACAACAACGATGATGATGATGATAGTAGCAATGATGATAATGTTGATAATGATGATAGTAATAACAATGATAATGATAACAATAATAATGATAATAATTATCATTATGATAGTAATGACGACAATAATGATAATAATTATGATAACAAAAACGAAAATAATTATGATAACAAAAATGATTATGATAGTAAAAATGAAACTAATTATGATAACAGAAATTATAATGATTATGATAACAAAAGGATAATTATGATAACAAAAATTATAATAATTATGATAATAAAAATGATGATGATTATGATAGTAAAAATGAAAATAATTATGATAACAGAAATGATAATAATTATGATAACAAAAATGATAATTATGATAACAGAATGATAATAATAATGATAACAAAAATGATAATGATTAGGATAAAAATAATGACTATAACAGCATCAGTAATGATGACAACTGTAGGGAACCTCTGCTGAGAGGCTAGGCTAACGGATGGGCTAATTAATAAATCAGTAGGAACGCAATTCAAATGGCAGCGTGTTCTGCTTTATCAAATGTCAGTGGTATAAACACAAAGTAAAAAACATCATACTAGATCAAAGTCACTGCACCTCGCCACAACAAACCCTAAACCAAACAATAAGACTTAAAATCTTGACCTAAGAAACATAAGAAACCCAGGTGCTGTGAGGGTCGTGGGGGTATCTTCGGCAAGGTAGGTCAGGTCACCTGGCCCAGTCTCTGTGAAACATGCAGTTGCGGGGATGACTTACGGTGACCCTCTAATCCTAGGAATTGCCGTTACACAAAAGCACATGCCTGACCAGTTCTGCTGGGTGAACTCTGGAATGTACTATGGTCTGCTAGGTGTGCCTTCAGTGTGATGAAGATTACATCAACAACAGTGCCAGTGATGATTTGAAGATGACATCAACAACAGTGCCAGTGATGATTTGAAGATTACATCAACAGCAATGCCAGTGATGATTTGAAGATTACATCAACAACAATGCCAGTGATGATTTGAAGATTACATTAACAACAATGCCAGTGATGATTTGAAGATTACATCAACAGCAATGCCAGTGATGATTTGAAGATTACATTAACAACAATGCCAGTGATGATTTGAAGATTACATCAACAACAATGCCAGTGATGATTTGAAGATTACATCAACAGCAATGCCAGTGATGATTTGAAGATTACATTAACAACAATGCCAGTGATGATTTGAAGATTACATCAACAGCAATGCCAGTGATGATTTGAAGATTACATTAACAACAATGCCAGTGATGATTTGAAGATTACATCAACAACAATGCCAGTGATGATTTGAAGATTACATCAACAGCAATGCCAGTGATGATTTGAAGATTACATTAACAACAATGCCAGTGATGATTTGAAGATTACATCAACAGCAATGCAGTGATGATTTGAAGATTACATTAACAACAATGCCAGTGATGATTTGAAGATTACATCAACAACAATGCCAGTGATGATTTGAAGATTACATCAACAGCAATGCCAGTGATGATTTGAAGATTACATTAACAACAATGCCAGTGATGATTTGAAGATTACATCAACAACAATGCCAGTGATGATTTGAAGATTACATTAACAACAATGCCAGTGATGATTTGAAGATTACATCAACAACAATGCCAGTGATGATTTGAAGATTACATCAACAACAATGCCAGTGATGATTTGAAGATTACATTAACAACAATGCCAGTGATGATTTGAAGATTACATCAACAACACTGCCAGTGATGATTTGAAGATTACATTAACAACAATGCCAGTGATGATTTGAAGATGACATCAACAACAATGCCAGTGATGATTTGAAGATTACATCAACAACACTGCCAGTGATGATTTGAAGATTACATTAACAACAATGCCAGTGATGATTTGAAGATTACATCAACAGCAATGCCAGTGATGATTTGAAGATTACATCAACAGCAATGCCAGTGATGATTTGAAGATTACATCAACAACACTGCCAGTGATGATTTGAAGATTACATTAACAACAATGCCAGTGATGATTTGAAGATTACATCAACAACAATGCCAGTGATGATTTGAAGATTACATCAACAACAATGCCAGTGATGATTTGAAGATTACATTAACAACAATGCCAGTGATGAT
>NW_028234439.1:9406260-9411260 GCF_977035675.1 Penaeus japonicus
CGTTTTATTGTTGTGTGCGGAGTAATAGCGGATGAAATCATCTTCATTTGTCGGCTTTCTGTACACTGAAAACGTAGGTCGCCATCGCCCCGATGGATCATAGTATCGAGAAAATGCAGCTTCTGACATTCCTCTTCCTCTATGGTAAACTGGATCTTGTTGTGCACGGCATTCAGTTGCGTTAGCGTTTGATGGAAGCCTGACCTCCTGGGGACGATTACCAGGACGTCATCAACGTACCGTAGCCAAGTCGAACGTTTGCCGTTTATGTTTCTGTAGTGGTCCTTTTCAATGTTTCTATAAGGAGGAAAGCCAGAACCGCGCTTAATGGTGAGCCCATAGCGAGGCCGCTGGCCTGTCGATATTCCTCTTCTGCAAACTTGAAAGACCCGAAGTTCACGCACAGTTTAACGAATTCTATGAAGTCGTGTTCAAGCAGTGGGACTGGAAACGACCCTCTTAGCTGCTCGGACTGCTCCGTCAGTAAGAACATTAGTAAAGGGATTTTACGTCAAAATTAGCCAGCTTTTTATTTTTATACCTGGAAGTTTGAAGTCCTTTGGTGAGGTCGTCGGAATTCCTGAGGTGGGAATCACTGATAATTCCCATGGCGCCTGATAGACATTTCGGTTAATAGACATTTCGGAAGCACCATCAACATCGCCAATATTTCTGGTGCAAAAATATGTGACCTAATACGTGGCAGAAAGCTGTCCACAAAGAATCCTGAAAGCGCCTTATACTGCATACCATGTAGCGAATGCGAACAGGACGTGGATTAAGCACCAGAATCAGTGAACATCGGGCCGACGTCGGTCACTACAGAATATCCAACGCCTTGGTGGTACACGTAGATGAAGCAGGACATATACCGGACTGAAACGAACCAAAGTGATCCATAAACGATTAAACTAATTAAAAAGGGAATTGATCGAAGCAGCATACATCGCGACGGAGGAGAATATGAACACCGCGTCGGGCCGCTTCAAATTATCCAAGGTCGCATTATGCGGACAACAAGCGAGAGGTCACGGGAATCAGCTGAGTCGTCAGCTCTTAGCTAATATATATGTTCTTGTAAGCTTGCTGTAGTGAGTAGTTCTGTAAATGGGATAATCTGAAAGGCGTAAGTTACATCTCTTGTATTGTGGGAACTATTCAGTCACATTTATACCCTTTTATTCAATGGGGATGTTGTCCAGTCCATCAGCCTTGTGGTTTATGCATTCTTTGATGCCTTTCTTTAGTTCTTCCAGTTCTGGAAGTTCTGGATCGCAGTTCTTGCTGGTTTGCATGTGACCACCAGTGGTTGCCCCAGAAAATTCAAGAAGTGAGCTGTTCCTTTTCTGACCCGATCCTCCGCTTTTATCTTGCACTTGCTGGTTCCCTCCCTTACTAGGAGTTCATTCACAATCTCATATTAGATTAGAGTACTTCGAGGCAGAGCGTCTTCCTTCCGTCTCCCTTCGTCCCTCAATATGGCTGAGGTACGCCGACGACGTCTTTGACCCCTGGCCACATGACCCTGCTCTCTTCCCTGAGTTCCTGGAGAAGCCGAATTCTCTTTCTCCTTCCATTCGTTTCAAGGTGAAAAGGGAGGCCGGCGACCAACTCCCCTTCTTGGACACCTTAATTTATCGCTCTGGTGACTCTTTCTCTTTTTCAGTGTATAGAAAAACAATGCACAGCGAGATGTATATACACTTCTTCTCCTACCACCACCCTACATGTTAAGAGAGGTGTCATTACTTCTCTCTTCCTTCGTGCCCTTCGCATCTGTGACCTACAGCCTCTGGATGGAGAAATCGATTTTCTTCGTCGTTCCTTCGTCCACCCTCGAATTGTTCTCGACGCCGCGTTATCCAACGCCCGTCGCACCTTCTACAGTGACCCTCCTCCCAGAGAAACTTCTCACCTCCGTATCCTCAAGCCTGCCTTACACCGAAAAAATCCACTCTCTTCGCCGTTCACGTCACCTTCTCAACTGCAGGCTCACCTTTCGCCAGGTGAACACTCTCCAGCGCAACCTGATCCACACCTGCCCTCCCTCTGCTTCAAAGGTGGGCACCTATGCCATCCCCCATGCTCTTCCTGCGAGAAGCAGTACTTCGGGAAGACCGGCACCTTGTCTCAACAAGCGTGCGTCTCAACACAAGTACGCTGTATCCAGGGCCCACTAACAACGCTCTCTTCGTTCACCAATGTAAAATGGGCCACCGCATGGACTGGTCAGCCGCCCGCATTCTGTTTCCTTCCGCCGATGTCCACGCCGCAGACTGGTGGAATCCTCCCTTACCAATAGGCTTCCTAATTTCAAGTCTACTTGCTTCCCATATTCATAAACTTGTCTCACACCAGTCACCCTTCTCTCATACCGCCCTGACCTGACCTGCCTCGATGTCGGTCACCTGCCCGCTTCTGCCTTCGCTTCCGTTCACCTGTCCTCACCTGCCCTTCTTGTACCGTGTTGCTTAACACTTTCCCCCTTATATACCTGCTCCTCTCCTTTCTCCTCAGACCTGAGAATGAAATTCAAAGCGAGATAGGGGGAGAAAGATAGATAGATAGATGGATGGAGAGAAAGAAAGAGAGAGAGTACGGCACTGATATTACAAATCATGTGACTTAAAACACTGATTACGCTTTTCTATATAATTCATTACTATAATGCTATCATTCAATTTTACCTGACGTTACCAGCTTCCTGTGTCCTCTTCCATCTTTAACTGCAGCTGGTCATAGCAGCTATGTTTGCTGGCGGAAGCCCTGAACCATAGAAAGTGATTCAAGATTCATACTTAAGCTGGCACAAAAGGAACTCAGAACAGAGAGAGGGACACAAACAGGCAGAGCGAACAGCTCTGACCTACAGCCTCTGGCTGGAGGTAATTGTATTTACCTATTTCTCCAATAAAGACCATGACACGTGAACGTCTGTCTTTCCCACCGGGTTACAAAGGGCGAAGCTAGTGGGTTACATCGAGC
Organism: Penaeus japonicus; assembly: GCF_977035675.1. Lineage (NCBI taxonomy): Eukaryota > Metazoa > Arthropoda > Malacostraca > Decapoda > Penaeidae > Penaeus > Penaeus japonicus. Next base: position 9,409,246 of record NW_028234439.1, read on the forward strand.
GAGCGAGCGAACGAGACAGAGAGAGAGAGAGAGAGAGAGAGAGAGAGAGAGAGAGAGAGAGAGAGAGAGAGAGAGAGAGAGAGAGAGAGAGAGAGAGAGAGAGAGAGAGAGAGAGAGAGAGAGAGAGAGGGCAAGAGATAAAGGAAGAGAGAATGAGAGAGCGAGATAGATAGATAGAGAGAAAGAGAAAGTGAGAAAGAGAGTAAGAGAGAAAGAGAGAGACACAATAAAAAAAGACAAATTAATTCAGAACTACATTAAAATAATTCTCTCGCACAGTGTACATTACAAATGAAAGGAAAATTATTCCTCTATCTTTTCTGACATTGATTTGAATATTCATAGAGATCCTGAAAACCTGTGAGTGCGTGTATGTGTACAGGCTCGTGTGCGTTTCTTCTGTCTGATGTAGAGTATTTAACAATTAGGAAAATCATCGTTAGAAATGCATGTTGAAGGCAGTTCCATGAAACTGACAATGACAAGGTGGGCAGTTGTCAAATGAAGATTGTCTGGATCGGTTGACAGTTTGATTTAGGTTAACGTTGATAGCGTTGACAGGAAGAAGCCTGATATGGGAGAGCACATTGGGAGGAGAGGAAGTAGCGGGGGAGACAAAAGGAGAGAGAGGGGAGAGGGGAGGAAGGGAAAAGAGAGGAGAGAGAAGGGGAAGAGACGGGAGAGGAGTGGGAAGAAAGGGGGGAAAGAAAAAGGAGAGGAATGAGAGAGGGGAAAAGGGAGGCAGGGAAGAAAGTGGGGAGAGAAAGGGGAGAGGGAAGAAGAGACGGGAGAGGGGAGACTGAGAAGAGAGAGGGAGACCAACGGGGGGAAAGGGGAGAGGGGAGACAGGGAAGAGAGAGGAGAGAAGGGAGAGTGTAGTGGGAGAGAACTGGCGCCGGGGGAGGGGAAGCAAATGCGGAGGTAGAGAAGGAGGGATGAGGGGAAGTGTCAACTAATTCTATTCAAATATCTGCATCGCATCAGGAACTTTAAACGCTGTTGGCACAAGCAGCATGTTCGTGTGTGTGTGTGCCTGCCTTTTCGTCTTCTTATCGACACACACACACACACACACACTAATACAAATATACATACATACATACATATATATATATATATATATATATATATATAAAAATATATATATATATATATATATATATATATATATATATATATATATGTGTGTATATATGTATATATGTATATGAATATATATGTATATATATATATATATATATATATATATATATATATATATATATTGTATTAGTGTGTGTTGTGTGTGTTGTCGATAAGAAGACGAAAAGGCAGGCACACACACACACGAACATGCTGTTTGTGCCAACAGCGTTTAAAGTTCCTGATGCGATGCAGATATTTGAATGTATATTTGTATTAGTGTGTGTGTGTATGTATATATGTAAATATATATATATATATATGTATATATATATATATATATATATATATATATATATATATATATATATATGTATATTTATTTTCCTGGGTGTCTTTGAGGGCGCGGCAGAGGATCCGCGCTCATATTAGTTATTCAGCAGGTGCGTGACTCCCCGGGGAGAGCTAGTGTCGGGTCCTCGTCCGGTACCATTACAGCGGGACTCGCTTCTCCCTTTAACCCAACATCGCATTTCATTTTCCGAGAGGATTGCGCGATAGAGAGGGAGGGGAGGGAAGGAGAGAGAGAGAGAGAGAGAGAGAGAGAGAGAGAGAGAGAGAGAGAGAGAGAGAGAGAGAGAGAGAGAGAGAGAGAGAGAGAGAGAGAGAGAGAGAGAGAGAGAGAGAGAGAGAGAGAGAGAGAGAATGAGAGAAAAAACAGACTGAGTTTTTCCCAGAATTAGTCGTTATTTGCATAATGTAGCGTTATAAAAATACAACCACATTAGAATGGTTGGCTGCCTTTGCATACCAGTTCTCGGCATGAATGAGTATTCATTTGCGGTCATATTTTGCGCGAACAGTAAGTGCTTGCATGTGTAAGCAACGCGCGC
>NW_028234439.1:9428760-9436260 GCF_977035675.1 Penaeus japonicus
GGGTGATCCTGGGCGATACCATGTGATTTTTGTGAATATATTACCCTGTAGATGTCTCGAGCGCCAGTCGCAGAAATGTATTTTCCCCGTCTCTTCACTTCGTAATCGCTCGAAAACTGTAGGCACACAAGCCCCCATCGATGAAGTGTACTTAATGTATCATAAGATGGCTCATATATCTTAGTGTCTCGGTGAGTCAGTATTTTGAAGCGAATAATTAAGTCTTTTGACTCGTATGATTATGCGGAAATATGTGAGCTGGGAAGACTAAGTCCTTGAAGCTACTGCAGGGAAGTCTTTTGATGACCAACAGACAATCGTGACGCCGTTTTCACTCATTGTTCATTAATCACATGCTATTTCTATGTTGAGTTTAATGTATCAGCTGAACTGATTTTGTATTGCTGTCATCTTTGTCATTTGTCTTATTAATGTTTTCATGAACGTTCATATATCGTTCGTGAGATATGTATACATACATACATATATATATATATATATATATATATATATATATATATATATATATATATATTTACACACACACATACACACGCACACACACACACAATATATATATATATATATATATTATATATATATATATATATATATATGTATATATATATATATATATATATATATATATATATATATATATATATATATATATATATATATATATATATGTATATATACATATATATATATATAAATATACATATATATATATATATATGTATATATATATATATATATATATATATATATATATATATATATATATATATGCAATCACAACAGACATGACTTTTTCATGTACATACCACCACATTTTCTTGAGGATTTCCATGAGCATAATTACGAATTAAAGTCTGTACTTCGCGCATTTCCTTGTATTTACTATGTCATAGTTGTCGTAGGCGTGAAGATTGATGATTTAATCGTTGTAGATTCGCGGTATTGATGTCTAGGTTGCCAAAAATATTATCTATAAGCACAATATTTTTTTTCAAATCGTTCCATTCTTATTTCTCTATTCTGAGACGGTCAGTAGTTCAAGTAAATCCTTGCGGACTGTTGCTGCCGTCTCCCTTGCTATTTAACTCCTCATCTTAAAAAGTATGAAATTATGAAAAAAAAAAAATCTAGAAACTTCAAACTAGAACACCTGCAGAACACCATTCGAGGACCAGGATGGAGGAGAACGAGATGGAGCTGCAGATGAGGTGAATGGCAAGATGCATTCGTGCAAGGACAATAATCGCGCTCCAATTCACTCCAGTCGAGGACAAGGTGCCCTGTGGATATCGAGGACATCACCCGAAGGACGTGCGAATATCGAGGAGGACCAGCTTCAGCGCCTCGGAGGAAGTTTCCTCTAGAATCCCGAGCCAACACACCGAATCCCGGGATGTGGGACGATATCATACAGAGTTGGAGGCCGACCTCGAGGTCATCCGGGTTGGAGGGCGACCTGGACCAGTTCGAACGAGGTTATTGCCCTTGGTGGACGACATGAGCGTGGTGCCTTAGGGCAAGACGCGGGTGTTTGTGTCTGTATGTGTGTAAACATATACAGGTCTATCTACATACTCATTGTATGTGCGAGTGTATCCTGTACTTGAAGCACGAAATATATATATACTGAAATCAGAGTTTGTTGCGTCTAGAAAAGGATGCACTTTGATCACTGCACGCTTTGAAAAGTCATCTTTGGTAGAGAATCAGTTTATTCATAGTATTACGAAATAATGCCCAGATGTTCCATACTCAAATTTAGATCTAAAACTGCTTTTGCATTTAACCATCAAAGGTCTCCACCAGCGCTAGAAATGCTAGTAAAAAAGAAATGGAATCTGACTGATAGGCTATTATAACCTCCGTAATTTAATATATTACGATTAAGCAGACGTAAAAAAGAGCTGGATTTTAAAGTGGGTTTAAGTGGATCTTCAAAGTGAAAATAATGGTTGCATTACCAAAGGCAAGTAAATGCAATTCAGATTTTTACTTGATTTTAGATATCTTATCTTTGGGCTATTGATAAAAAATGATGGTGTTCAGAGGGAACACAAAAAAAGAAAGGGAAACCGCGGAACGAAGGAGGTAATTAAACGGAATTATTAAAGCACTAAGCTGTTCAGCAGAAAAATATGTGGAAACTATATATAAAAATAGCGGCCCATCGGAATAAAAGAAACAATCTAACAATAGAAAATAAACGGGACTATCATAGTACGCAGTTTACCACGGTAAGAATTCTACCGTAACCTACCCTCACCTCTCGTGACCTGCGGTCTACCACTCACCTCAGCTCACTTAACTTGATCTGAACTAACCTAACCTAACCCTAACTTACTCTAACTTTACCTAAACTGTTAGATAACCTTAGTAGACCGCATACTATGCTCATAAAAGAGGCAGACCGCATACTAGACTCGAGAAAGAGGCAGACCGCATACTAGACTCGAAAAAGAGGTAGACCGCATACTATACTCGGAAAAGAGGCAGACCGCATACTATACTCGGAAAAGAGGTAGACCGCATACTAGACTCGAAAAAGAGGTAGACCGCATACTAGACTCGAAAAAGAGGTAGACCGCATACTAGACTCGAAAAAGAGGTAGACCGCATACTAGACTCGAAAAAGAGGTAGACCGCATACTAGACTCGAAAAAGAGGTAGACCGCATACTATACTCGGAAAAGAGGCAGACCGCATACTATACTCGGAAAAGGGGCAGACCGCATACTAGACTCATAAAAGAGGTAGACCGCATACTAGACTCGAAAAGAGGTAGACCGCATACTAGACTCGGAAAAGAGGCAGACCGCATACTAGACTCGGAAAAGAGGCAGACCGCATACTAGACTCGGAAAAGAGGCAGACCGCATACTATGCTCGGAAAAGAGCCAGACCTCATACTAGACTCGAAAAAGAGGCAGACCTCATACTAGACTCGAAAAGAAGCAGACCGCATACTAGACTCGAAAAGAGGCAGACCGCATACTATGCTCGGAAAAGAGGCAGACCTCATACTAGACTCGAAAAAGAGGCAGACCTCATACTAGACTCGAAAAAGGGGCAGACCGCATACTAGACTCGGAAAAGAGGCAGACCACATACTAGACTCGAGAAAGAGGTAGACCGCATACTAGACTCGGAAAAGGGGCAGACCGCATACTAGACTCATAAAAGAGGTAGACCGCATACTAGACTCGAAAAAGAGGTAGACCGCATACTAGACTCGAAAAAGAGGTAGACCGCATACTAGACTCGGAAAAGAGGCAGACCGCATACTAGACTCGAAAAGAGGCAGACCGCATACTATACTCGGAAAAGAGGCAGACCGCATACTATACTCGGAAAAGAGGCAGACCACATACTAGACTCGAGAAAGAGGTAGACCGCATACTAGACTCGGAAAAGGGGCAGACCGCATACTAGACTCATAAAAGAGGTAGACCGCATACTAGACTCGTAAAAGAGGTAGACCGCATACTAGACTCGAAAAAGGGGCAGACCGCATACTAGACTCGGAAAAGAGGCAGACCACATACTAGACTCGAGAAAGAGGTAGACCGCATACTAGACTCGGAAAAGGGGCAGACCGCATACTAGACTCATAAAAGAGGTAGACCGCATACTAGACTCGTAAAAGAGGTAGACCGCATACTAGACTCGAAAAAGGGGCAGACCGCATACTAGACTCGGAAAAGAGGCAGACCACATACTAGACTCGAGAAAGAGGTAGACCGCATACTAGACTCGGAAAAGGGGCAGACCGCATACTAGACTCATAAAAGAGGTAGACCGCATACTAGACTCATAAAAGAGGTAGACCGCATACTAGATTCGTAAAAGAGGTAGACCGCATACTAGACTCGGAAAAGGGGCAGACCGCATACTAGACTCATAAAAGAGGTAGACCGCATACTAGACTCATAAAAGAGGTAGACCGCATACTAGACTCGTAAAAGAGGCAGACCGCATACTAGACTCGAAAAAGGGGCAGACCGCATACTAGACTCGAAAAAGGGGCAGACCGCATACTAGACTCGAAAAAGGGGCAGACCGCATACTAGACTCGGAAAAGGGGCAGACCGCATACTAGACTCGGAAAAGAGGCAGACCGCAACTATAACAGAACCAAACGAACGACGCACACTTTATAGGAAGTAGAGATTGCGAAAACACCCAACGGGTTCCAAAGTTATCTAAAAGCAACGCCCATTTTAACAATATACCTGTCTTTGGCCTTAGGTTTCATTTTGTTTTAATTTAGTATTTCATTTTTATTTTCTTACTTCCGGTAAAGAGTCAGCGCAACGGGCAACGGCGAGAAGTGATCGTTCACCCAAACACACCCAGTGGAAATCCATTTGCTGTAGTCAGTAAGAATAATGTGGATCCATGTGTTACTGTCGACAACACAAGTTAGGCTGCCATTGCCCAGCGTAGTTGTTTCCATCCGTGATAGCGAATGTTTGGATCGCCTAACACGGGACAACTGGCGGTCTAATGAATTTACCCTCATTAACGAGTAATGACCCGGTGACAACTGACTGACGAGATGCGTAACTGAAACCCTAATTTACATGCAATATCTCCCATATGAATTAGATTCACTTTATTATGAGGAAGGGGAAAGTGACCAGAAAAAGCGATTTCCCCTTCCGACCCCTTATTAATAATCAGCCATTCTGGATAAAATGCCTTTGTTAGTGAGGTCGTTAAAGTGGTTCGACTGGGAACACACACACACACACACACACACACACACACACACACACACACACACACACACACACACACACACACACACATCTAAAGGATATATCAGTTTTTCCTTTTCTGCCTAACCTCCCTTATTTGATAAATGTATTTTTCTTTTCTCGCTGAAAATCGAAGCAGATTTGGGGACGGTTAAAATGGGGTTGACATTTCTGACACTGAGATGCTAATGTTAATTGCATACCCAATTTTACTGGCCTTAGTTATTAAAGTAGTGTTCTTTTGCAAAAACGCTAGATACTCATTTTCACCTAATAATAACAGTAATAATATGGTGAACACTGATATATTTAGTGTTTTCCTTGTCTTATTGTCGAGTTTATAAGTAATAACGCACACTCAAAATTCGTGCGCTTAAAGCTTAAAGCTTTCTCAATAACGAGTCACTGGAACGGAGGCTCAATACGCCTCGAAACTACATTCACTGTCTCGTTCACTAAACCTCCCAAACGGAACAGATAGATCAGAGACGAGTTAATCAAATCAGTGTTGTCTCTGATGACGTGAAATGTAACGCGTATGGGCGAGTGGAAAAAGGCATGAGGGGAAAGTGTCGTTCGCAGCAAGGAATGGAACCGCAAAAATAGTAATTTGTATTCTCGACACGCGTATGTTCCGGTCTCTCTGTCAATGCTCGCAACTTAGCCATTCAACTACTGTGTAACTACATGATATGATGATGAAATCAAGGGAAAACAAAAAATCTTATTTAAGCATTTCTTTATGATAGTTTTCCGAGTGCACATCAGAATTAAAGATTTGAATCAGAATGATTAATTTCGGAAATAAACTCATTTATATAGATTACAGTTTTTAATCTAGCTATATCTAGAGCTTAATACTTAAATCACTGTTAGCAGAATCCATTTAATTCTTCTGGTTGTATCACACGCACGCACACACACACACACATATGTATTTCTCTCTCTCTCTCTCTCTCTCTCTCTCTCTCTCTCTCTCTCTCTCTCTCTCTCTCTCTCTCTATATATATATATATATATATATATATATATATATATACATATATATATACACACATATACATACATACATACATACATATATATATATATATATATATATATATATATATATATATACATATATATACATACACACACATATATATATATATATATTTATCTATTTACACACACATACACAAACACACACACAAACGACACGCACACACACACACACACACACATATATATATATATATACATATATGTATACACATACATACATACATATATATATATATATATATATATATATATATATATAGATAGATAGATAGATAGATAGATAGATAGATATAGAGATATATAAATATATATTCATTTATCAATTCACACACACACACATATATGTATATATATATATATATATATAATATTATATATATATATATATATATATTATATATATATATATATATATATATATATATATATATATATTATATATATATATATATATATATATATATATATATATATATATATATATATATGTATATATGTACATATATATATTCATTTATCTATTTATCAATTCACACACACACACACACACACACACACACACACACACACACATCATGTATATGTGTATGCATGTCTTTTTAACTTTCCAAGATAGCTTTTTGATGACTGACGATAAAAGGGCGGAAAACAACCGCCTGATTTGTTATCTCAAGTTCACTTTCGACAGAAAAATCGTAGTTGTTACAAGACAGATTCTTGGGGCAGAAATGAATGAAAGTTCTAAAATCAAATTGTAATTAAGTAAAAAATTATAAGGGAAAGTCTTTAGGGATACTACAGTCATAGATACATTAAACAATACGTTATAGTGGTGAAAACAACACAGAGCGGTGAATAACCGATGTCATTTTCTTAATATTGCCATGGGAGGCTTTTATCATGTAGGTAAAAGAACATTATGCTTACAAGAGCTCATGGGAACATATAATGGATAAAATCAAAATCTTTTCATAAAAAATCTCAATCTTGTTCCGTAATATTTTGTATAAAAGCCCTCATTTCATGAGAAGTTCAATGGGCCTCATCAAATTATGATGATTGATTATTCCATGGCAAACATCCATTCATTATTTGGCATAGGAAGATATACATTGAAATGCCAGATCGTCTATCGGAGGGAGGCAGAGGTGGCAGAGGTCTCCCTGGTTGATTAACTGCCACCACTATCGAAGGAACTGAACCGACTGAAGGTGGAGATTGCCGGCCTTTCAGGTGAGAAGTCCTGACAGGGTGCAATTAGTGAAGGTGGTTCCGCCTAATACTGGGAAGGTAATGGCGACGGTCAACACCTCCGGGGGGTAAACACCGCCACCGCCACCACATTTCAGTCTTTGGCGGTTGAAGTAGCTAGCCCCAGTCGTTGATCATATAATGGCGACTAAAGTACATATCTAGCAAATAACTGCCCTCTACAAAACATATTTTTTTTGCTCAATGATTTCAGTGTGGTAAGCTGGCTACGAGATGTTTGTCGATCCCTGTGGCTGATACCAGTTGTAGGGGCAGTCTATTTCTTCAGCACTTTGCAAGATTGAACTTCGCTAGCTCCTAGTATCAATGGTAACTTTTTTTTTTTTTTATAAAATGTCTGGACCTTGTAAAGTGATGCAGGAAATGCAGCCAAGGAGACTGATCAGTCCTAGTCAGTACTCGT
>NW_028234439.1:9455490-9457990 GCF_977035675.1 Penaeus japonicus
TTTTTGTTATTACTTGCTTGCTGTTGTTTTCCTATACTAGTTGAAACCTGTTTAGCGAGATACGTATTGCAGCGAAATCTTTTGATAACATTATCTCGCTTCGACACCTCCGCTGTACGAAAAAAAAAAAAAAAAAAAAAAAAATCGAAATATTTTGCATTACGTTCGTCCATTAACAGATTATGTAAAACTATATTTTAGGGACATATATATATATATTATATATAAATATATATATATATATATATATATATATATATAATATTTGTATATGTACAATTGTACATGTATATACATAATATATATAATATATATATATATATATATATATATATATATTATATTATATATGTATATATTAATATATATTTTTTAATATATATATTATATATATTATATATATAATATTATATATACATGTACAATTGTACATATACAAATGTATATATATATATATATATATATATATATATATATACATATATACATATATATATATTTATTAATTTATTTATTTATATATGTACATATACATATACATAAATATATATATATATATATATATATATATATATATATATATATATATATATATATATATATATATATTATATATATATATACACGACCCCGCGAAGGTGTTCGTAAAAATTCGCTATCACTGTCTGATAAGAACACATAGGTAATGTCCATGACATCTCATAAGCGTCTGGTTTGAACATCTCTTTTGTTGGGTCGTGTAGCCGAGCGGTATCAACCGTGCTGTCGATCTTATGGCGCGGGTTCGAGTCCCGGTCAGAGAGGTAAATATTTGTATATATTAAAAATGCGTTACTGCATTCTCCATCTTCATTATATATATATATATATTATAATATATATATATATATATATATATATATATATATATATATAATGTATGTATACATTATTTCTATCTACTATCTATCTATCTATCTATCTATCTATCTATCTAATATATATTTATATATATTATATATATATATATATATATATATATAATATATATATATATTTGTATATGTACAATTGTACATATATATATATGTATTATATATATATATATATATATATATATATATATATATATATATATTATATATATACATATATATGTGTATGTATGTATGTATATTTGGCCGAGCGACAAAGGAAGATGATCGAAGCGACATTGATGGAGTCAACTAACAACATAATCACCGTCCCGGAGAGACACGAAATATCCAAGGTCGTCGAGCGCATAATGATTGATGTGACCTGATATTTGTAGCATATACAGCCCACTTTATGGCTCCTATGTATTATGGGCTGATGAAGTAGTAAAGCGGAAAGGCCTTCGGCACTTTCGCGTGTTTTCCGGCTTTCCTTCGGTGTTTTGGTTTTTGAATTGGGTAACATGATTCCTTCATATAGAAGCATAATTATTACATTTGACGTTGAAGTCAACACCTCAATCTTTTTGGAAATTAAGTTTGATCATGTTCACACCACCCTTAGATTTTTTGTGTAGAGAAAATCCACTTTCTTTATTTTTTATCCGTTTTATTCGTGATGTTTAAAGTTCATGCAATCAAAACGTCGTTGTAAATATATTTTCATATATGTTCAAATTGGCCTTTTTTCAATCGGAATATATAATTCTTATATACGATCTCTTAAGAAACAATTTCCTTCAGCTGTCATTCAAGTGCACATAAGGCTATATCTAGATAAGATGCTTTACTCAAAATCACTGAATTACAATATACCTTGGGACATCCGATACTTTAAATTGCCATACTATTTACATATACGCTCTATCTTACGGAAAGAACTACAGAAACTACTCGGCTATTTTCCCCCATAAACATTTATGTTTAAATATTGCAATGTAATACTAGATGGATAGGACATTGTGAGCATTAAGGGATCTCTTACCGGGCATTACCTCCAATGCATTTATTAATCCGAGAACAATATGAGGAGAAAAGGGTGAGATGAAACTAGATGACTTTACAATAATGTGAAGAGCACACTTTATTAACAAACTAAGAATTTTGAAATGCGAAACACGATTTTTGTTAATGGGTAGCCTGTAGCAACTGTTATTTCCCATTTGCTAACGCCTAGGGGTACGAAAAATGGCTAGTATTTTCTACAAAACTTTACCTTAGTACCCAAGATAACTATATTTCTGAAATATTTTTTCGCCATTTACGGTAATACTGTAAATCACTCTCGCGAATCAGCCCCTCCCTTCATGTTTTTATTATACGGTAATTAGAAGCAGTGTTCGAACTCCAGTATAACCTAGTGGAAGCACTCCATGTTCTCCTTGAATTTATCAAGATGAGGGTCAAGGATATGGACGCGCTGCAGCCCATTAGTTCCTAACCAGAGTCTCAGCAAGCTCCTCAAAGTTTCGGCCTCGTGATTCCCGAGGCGACAAATACTTCTTCCTCCATCCCAGTGAACTTCTTGGGGAATTCCTTTCACTTCA
>NW_028234439.1:9511368-9513868 GCF_977035675.1 Penaeus japonicus
CACACACACACACACACACACACACACACACACACACACACACACACACACACACACACACACCACCCACAGAAGAGAATCAAGGGAAGAAACGAACAAACACGAAATCCACAACAGAATGGCCTCGTGGTTTCTCTTGGTCTGCAAACGGGGTCGAGGCATAAAAGAATCAACCTGCACTAAAATGCGAGTTGCAGGAGGTGGGGAAGGAAGAGCGGGGTGGGGGGAAGGGGGGGGGGCAAGGGGAGTCTGGTATTAAATGTATTAAAATTTCTTTTTTTTTCTTTCTCTCTCTTTTTCTTTCTTTTTTTTTGTTCTCTCTGTCTCACTTTCTCTCTCCCTGTTTCTCTGTGCCTGTTTCACTGTGTCTGCCTATAACTCTCTCTTTCTCTCTCGCTCCCTCTCTGTCTGTCTGTCCCTCTCTCTTTTTCTCTATGTCTCTCTGTCTGTCTCTCCCTTTTACTCTTTCTCTCTCTTTTTCTCGCTGTCTGTCTGTCTGTGTCTCTCCCACTTTTTCTCTCTCTTTTTTTTCGCCCCCCCTCTCTTTCTCTCTCTCTCACTCTTTCTCTCTCTTTTTCTCTCTGTCTCTGTCTCTGTCTCTCTCTCTCTCTCTCTCTCTCTCTCTCTCTCTCTCTCTCTCTCTCTCTCTCTCTCTCTCTCTCTCTCTCTCTCTCTCTCTCTCTCTCTCTCTCTCTCTCTCTCTCTCTCTCTCTCTCTTCTCTTTCTTTCTCTCTCTCTCTGTCTCTCTCTCTCTCACTCTATCTATCTCTCTCACTTGCTCTTTCTCTCTCTCTCTCACTTGCTCTTTCTCTCTCTCTCTGTCTCCCACTGTTTAAATAAATGTTATCTTGGGCACATATCTACAGAGTGGGGACGAGACAGGCCACACGCCTGGGCTCTAGGAGGGGGGGGGGGGAGGTGATGGTAGAGGTGGGGGTGAGGGGGTGGGGGGGTCGGTGGATGGGGTAGGGAGATAAATCTTAAAGACCTGACACAACACTTGATAGCTCGTGTCGGAGGTAATCTCTGTTTTACTGACCGCTATAAAAGAGAAAAAGGCAAAGGAGGCGGTAAGATAAACAACACAGACCCACGCACACACACACTCAAACATACAAACACACAGACACAAACACAAAAATACACTCACACATAGACACACATGCACAGAAACACAAACATACACACACACACACAACAACACACACGCGCAGACACACACACACACACACACACAAACACACAAACAACATACACAAACTACACACACACACACACACACACACACACACACACACACACACACACACACAAGACAATATGAACACCATGATGACCACACGCGGGGTATCTGGCCATCTGAAGATACCCTATCGATTATCGCTCCAAACTTGGATAGAAAGATAAGCACGTTTCGGTATCTCGGGAAACGACTTCTCGGTGTTGCGTCAAGGTTGTTATTTTCATACTGTTGTTATTAATATTTTCCTTATTCTTATTGTCATTATCCTTCCTCTTATTATTATGATTATTGTTATTATTATCATTATGATTATCATCCTTACTACTAATGTTGTTATTGTCATTATCATTGTTTATGGTTATTATGATTATTGTCATTATTGTTGTTATTATTGTTATAATTTTTGTTCTTAATATTATTATCATTTTGATCATCATTATTGTTATTATCATCATCATATATATTATCATTATCATTATTATTGTTACTATCATTATCATTATCATCATCCTTATTTTTATTACTTTTATCATTATTGTCATCATTATTTCAATTATTCATCCTTGTCATTATTACCATTATCATCATTAAAAAAATGTGAAAATTATAGAATTACCGATAAAACTCTAATCTCAACCTTAAATAGATAATTATAAAAAAGATAATACAATGGAGTAAAAACAGTACAAGTATATACTGTATAAATGATAACATGACAATATAATGATATCAACCAGACCATATGACAAAACCCCCTTTAAAAAAAAACAAAAAAAACACGAGTAATAATGGAAACCGAATCGAAAAGACCGCCCACCGCCCACAGCCCCCCAACCCGAGGACTCACGCAGAACGGAGAGCGTGATGCTGGAGGCGAAGGGCTCGCTGGCGCCCACCAGGGTCGTGTGGATGGCCTGGCACTTGATCCGCTTCCCGTCGTCCTCGGGCTCGGCTGTCACCACCAGCTGGCTCCGGACGCTCCATCTGCGCGGCTGCGTCGACGCCTCCACCTGGTCCTCTTGCAGGGCTGAGGGAGAGACAGAGGGCGGGAGGGCGTGAGAGGGAGTGGGGGAGGGGGAGGGTGTTGTGGTAGCAGGGGTCATGATGCTTTTGGTGTTTCTGTGGGAAGCATGGCTGGGATGGGCACTGTTGTCATCATTATTCTCATTCTTATCATTATTTCCATCACTGTTAATTCCCCCCCCCCTCTCTCTCTCGCTCTCTCTCTCTCTCTTTCTCTCTATCTATCTATCTCCA
>NW_028234439.1:9526368-9541368 GCF_977035675.1 Penaeus japonicus
GCCTAAACGGCAGAGCGAGCGGCGAGAGCGCGCACCGAGGAAGGGAGGGAGGGCGAGACGAGAGAGCGGACAGGCAAGCGCGAATGTTTTCGAGCGACGACGTATCGCGTTCGAGAGGCAGAGAAGAGAGCGAGCGCGCGCGGTAGCCAGCGAGCCGATTAGAGGACGAATAGAGAGCCGCTAGCGAGAGGGCGCGGGGCGGGCGCGTCGAGCGCGCGATAGCGAGGCAGCTCGGGCGCGCGCGCGGCTCTCGAGCGCGCGCGCGGCGCGCGCGAGCTCCCGGAACGACTCGCTGGCGGATCGTGCGGAGAGAGAGCGCAGAGAGTAGGGGACAGAGAGGGACCGCGAGGGAGACAGCGAGCGAGCGGAGAGAGCGGCGAGAGAACTCAGCGAGGAGAAGCGAGCGAGCGCGAGCGAGAGAGCGAGAGAGCGCGAGACGGGCGGAGGAGGCTGCGGGGAGGCCGGGGCCGGGTGAGAAGTGGCAGGCGATGGCGCCCGCGCTAGATCGCGCGCGCAGAGCGCGCGCGAGAGAGCGGAGACGCGAGGGGAGGAGGCGGGCGGTCGCTCGAGCGGCCGCGCGACGGAGCGCGCGCGCGAGAGCTGAGAGAGAGCGCGCAGCGCGCGAGAGGCGCGCGAGAGAGATCTCGCGCGCAAACACCGCGAGCGCGCGCTGGCGTAGCGCGCGCGAGCACGCGCGCGCTAAGCTCGCGCGCGCTCGCGCTGCGGCTCGTCGAGCGCTGCGAGCTCGCTCCCGCAACCCGCGGATCTCTACTCTTTCTTTCTCTCTTCTCTCTCTCTCTCGCTCTCTCTCTCTCTCTATCTCTCTCTCTCTCTCTCGCTTATCTCTCTCTCTATTCTGCTGCGCTTCGTTCTTTCTCCTCTCTCCTCTTTCTATCTCTCTCGGTATGTCTCACTTCGCTTCTCGCGCTTCTCTTCTCGCCCTCGCGCTCTCTATCTTCTCCTCGCTCTCACTCTCTCTCTCTCTCTCTCTTTCTTTTCTCGCTCTCTCTTCTGCTTCTTCTTTGCCTTTTCTTCTCTTCCCGTTCTATCCTTCTCTTATCTCACTCTACTCTCGCTCTTCCTCTCTTCTCTCTTCTCTCTGTCTGTTGTCCTCTTGCTCTGCTCGCCTCGCTGCGTCGCTCTCTCCGCTATCAGGGCGGTATTTGGCTCTCGCGCTCTCCCGCGCTCTAGCTCGCGCTCTCGCGTCGCGCGCGCTCTCTTCTCTCTCTCCCTCTCTCCTCTCTCTCTCTCTTCTCTCTCTCTCTCTCTCTGTCTGTCTGTCTCTCTCTCTACTTTCTTTCCTCTCTCTCACTCTCGCCTTCTCTCTCTCTCTCTCTCTCTCTCTCTCTCTCTCTCTTCCTCTTTTCTCTTTCTCCTCTTTTCTTTCTCTCTCTCTCTCTCCTCTCTCTTCTCTCTCTCTCTCTCTCCCTCTTCTGTTTGACTATCTCTCCTCTCCCCTCCCTCTCTCTCCTCTCTCTTCTTTTTCTCTCCTCTCTCTCTCTCTTCTTCTTTTTCTTCTCTTCCGTTTTTCCCTCCTCTCTCCTCTTTCCTCTCTCTCTTTCCTCCCCCCTCACTCCTCTCTCTCTCTCTTTTCTCTCTTCCCCTTCTCCTCTCTGTCTGTCTGTCTGTTGACTCTCTCTCTCTCTCTTTTCTCTCCTTTTCTTTCTCTCTCTCTTCTCTCCTTCTCTCTCTCTTCTGTCCTTTTCTCTCTCTTCTCTTCTCTCTCCCCTCTCCTCGCCTCTCCTCTCTCTCTCTATCTCTCCTCTCTCTCTTCTCTTCCTCTCTTTCTCTCTCCTCTCTCTTCTCTCTCTCCTCTCTCTCTCTCTCTCTCTCTCTCCCCCCCCCCCCCCCCCCCCCCCCCCCCCCACCCCCCCCCCCCCCTCTCTCTCTCTCTCTCTCCTCTACTCTTCCTCTCTCTCTCTTCTCTCTCCTCCTCTCCCTCCTTCTCTCCTCTCTTTTCTCCGCCCTCTCTCCTCTCTCTCTCTCTCTCCTTTCTTCTTCTCTTCCCGTTCTATCCCCTTTCTCTTTTCCTTTTCTCTCTTTTCTCCCTCTCTCCTCTCTCTCCCTCTCTCTTTCTCTTCTTTTGGGTGTGTGGTGGGGTTTGTTTACATACATATTGTGTATGTATTTTGGGGGGGTGTGTGTGGTGTGTATATAAATATAGTATATTTATATTTTATATAATATATAATATATATATATTATATATACTCACAATATCCATATCCATAACATATCATCCCTACATACAAATAATCCCATACATATATATTTTATAATTTATTTTATATATTATATTTATTATATATATGTTGTTTTATATATAATATTATATATATTATTATAATATATATTTAATATATAATAATATATTTAAAACCTTTATTTCTCACATATATCAATACCCATATACATTACATACTAAACTTCATATATAGTTATATATAGGTAAAAAATCTATCTCTCTCTCTTCTCTCTCCTCTCCTCTTCCCCCCCTCTCTCTCTCTTTCTCTCTTCCTTCCTCTCTCTCTCTCTCTCTCTCCTCTCTCTCTCTTTCTCTCTCTCTCCCTCTCTCCTCCTCTTCTCTCTTTCTCTTTCTCTCTCCCTCCTTTCTCACTCTCTCTCTCTCTCCTGCTCTCTCTCTCTCTACCTTCTCTCTCTTTCTCTCTCCTCTTCCCTCCTCTCTCTTTCTTCTTTCTCTCTCTCTCTCTCTCTCTCTCCTCTCTCTCTCTCTCTCTCTCTCCTCTCTCTCCTCTCTCTCTCTTCTCTCTCTCATCCCTTTTCTCTCTCTCCCCCCTCTCTCTTTCTCTCTCTATTTATGTGTTTGTGTTTTTGTATAACATATTAGTGTATGATATATGTGTGTATATATAATTATATATATATTATATATATATATATATGTTAAAATTTATATTAAAAATTATATATATATTTATATATATATATATATACATATATACTCACATATATCCATATCCATACCAATACTACAACATACATACTACAATATATATTATATTATATATATATATTTATTTATATGAATTATTTTAATAATATATATATATAATATATATATAAATATATACAATATACTCAATATATCATATCCATAACATATACATACATACATACATGCTACATTTACTTATGTAACAAATATAATTTTATATATATATATTATATATATTGATATATATACAATTTTTTGTATATATATATATAAAATATTATATATAATATAATATATGTTATATATTATATATAATATATATATATTTATAATATAAATATATATACATATAGTAATATAAATATATATATATATTATATATATATATATTTTATTAAATAAAATATATATTTTATATATATATTTATAAAAATACATTTAAATATAAATGTATTATATATATAATATAATCAACATATATATATATATATATATTAAATATAATATATTATAATATATATATATATTATAATATATATATAATATTTTATATAAAATTTTATATATATATATATATATATTTATTACAATGAATATATACACAAAAGTATATTTATACACATCCCATACATAAATGATACTTTATGTATTTAATGTATATATATGTATATTATATGTTTTATATATTGTATAAAATACATATATATATATATATAATTATTTTATATATATATTACATACCCATTTTATTATATATAGTGTGGTTTTGTGTTGTATTGTTGTATGTAAATTTTTATGCTTAATTTTTGTTATATATCTTTACTATATATTATAACACAAAACAAAAAAAACCACACCCCTATTTTTATACATATCTAGCTATCTATCTATCTATCTATCTATCTATCTATCTATCTATCTATCTATCTATCTATCTATCTATCTATCTATCTATCTATCTATATATACACATAAATTTCACCCGAAATCACCCAGGACCTTCCTGCCCCCCCCCCCCCCCGCACCCCTAACCCCGCAGCTCACCTGGGTCCACCTGCGCCTCGCCCCTGTACCACACGGCCTCGGGGGCGGGCCGAGCGTCGGCCACTAGGCACTCGAGGGTGAGCGACGTGCCCGCCACCACCTCCACTACTGCGCCGTCCTCGAAGCCCACGATGCTCACACTCGAGGGCGCCACTGGAGGGAGAGAGAAAGGTGGAATGGGAATACCTGCGCTAGGAATAAGGAGTGCGAAATTGCTATTATCAGTTTTGCATGATTATCAATGCTATTTCCAAGATCTTACAGCACTTATGTCAGTAACAGTCGTAGTAGCAGCAATAGTGAAGTTAATTAATGCAATATAATACCTTTTACAGTAAAAATCCATTAATGCGATATAATACATTTTACAGTGATGCCAGCAATGGCAAAACCAAAACAAAGCCCAATACTGGAAGCATAAAACACTTCAATTCAGATTTATGAAAACATTTGACAAAAAAAACGCTATTCAATTCTTTTTCCACTCCCCTGCCCCCTCTCTACCCCCTACCACAATGCTCCCACCTCCTATCCCGCCATCTCCCTTCACCCGAGCTGAAAATATATAAAAGAAGAAGAAACAATAAAAAGAACCGGTTAATGCAAAACGAAGCGGGAGTAGATGAAAACTCCCGAATCATCAGCTGGCCATGACCCTATCCTGTACATCAGACTGCCATTTGCCCCACAAAGCCTGCAATTAACTTGAGGGAGAGTCGAGCGTTGACTAAAATCATTCTAAGCTCGACTGGCTTGCGTTGGTCTCTACTGTTCTCAGGAAGATGGCTGATTGAGAACGGACTGAGAAATATATATCTAACTATACATACGTACATAATAAACATGCACACATATATACACAAGCACACACACACACTCGCATACACAAACACACACACGCACACATACACACACGTACGCATACACACACAAACAAACGCACGCACACGTAAATGCAAATATAATTATATATATATTTTTATAAAAAAAATAATAATAAATATCATATATAAAAAAATAAATAAATTATAAAAAATTAAATTATAAATTATATATATAATACATTTATATTAATTTAATATATAAAAATTTATATAATTTTTAAATATATAAATAAATATTTATATATATATAGAGAGGGGGGGAGAGAGAGGGGAAAGGGGGTAGGGAGCGAGGAGAGGAGAGAGGAAAAGTGAGAGGAAGAGAGTGGGAGTGATATATAGTTTATATATATATAAATAATATTTATTATATTTTATAATAATTCAAATTTGTACTATGTATTATATTATTATTATTTCCCATTATAAACCTATATTATTTTATTGTTAAATATATTATATTATATTTTATATATAATATTACACGTAATTATATTATATATATAATTATATAATAAAATTATTATAATTATTTAAAATTTCGTGTATATATTTTTATATTCTATCTTTAATATATATTTTATAAATTTTTATTAATATCACACACAATAACTCTACCACTCTCTAAAAACATATCACAGACAAACAAAAACTCAATATCACTCAGACAAACTCAAAACATCACACACACACGATTTCTCACACAAAACAAACTAACAAAACCAAACAATCACCAACAATACATTAATAATACAAACTACACACAATTAACATAATCAATAATAAACACACACAAAACATCAAACAAACACATAACTCAAAACACTAAAACTCAGTCATTCACACTATACTACACAATCTCTAAGAAGATCTTACCAACACAACCCCACAACCATACTCACACACCTACCACTATTTACAAAAACACATCTCCCTCATCTCAAATCTTATCTAACTCAAAACCACACACACAATAAATCAATCCTACAATATCCCACTAAAACATATCACACAAATCTCTCTCAAACAATCACACAATAACCCCCACCCATTCTAATATACCTATACTTACATTACAATAATTACACTATAATCTCTATCACTATCACAAAAAACCCTAACACCCAACAACTCTCAAACACTAAAACTTCACAAAACTAATAACTAAACACAATATAAATTACCATGCTACAAATAAAACACTCTCTATATCATATCCTAATACAAACCCAGTCTCTAAAACATACACATTTCACTGATAAATCAAAAACCAAAAATCACACACTACATCACACACACAAAAAAACAAACACAATCACATCACATACACACAACACAAAACACACACTCAAAACAACACTCACACACACATACTACTCATTCAAATCACAAACATACACACTGACTCACACATGAATCTTAACCCACACCACCCCCCCCCCCCCTCCCCACCCCCCCCCCCCCCACCACCCCCCCCCCCCCCCCACACAAAACACTCTCACAAACAACACAAACAAAAAACACAACATAATATTTAAACACATCTAATACACATTACATACACACACACAAATAACCACAACTCAAACACACACAAACCAAAATCACACACACACCCCCCCCCCAAACACACTACACATCACAAAAAAACAAAAAACACACTTCTAAACACTAACAATCACACCAAACATACACACACAAACTCAAACACACATAAACAAAAAACAAACACACTACTACTACACAAAAACACTACTCAAACTTACACACACAACACAACACAAATACTCACACAACATCACACATTACATACATACACAAAAAATCACACAAACACATCACTCACTCAATCAAAATACACACATACACTAACACACACAGACTACACACATACACACACACAACTCACTAACACACACACACACACAAACACACAAAAAAAACAGACAAACACATAAACCCACATATCATAACACAATATCAACAAACTCACACAAACTCACAAACTCACAACAACTATCACAACTACAAACACAAAAAATCACAATCACATCACATACACTCAACAACACACACACAAAACACAATCACACACACAATGATCACACACCAAACAAACAACATATATAAAACACTCACTATCGCACTAACACAACACATCAAACTAAAACACTCACGAACTCTCTACATCAATAACTCAATCATCTACTCACTAACCCCCCATCTTCTATAGTATCTCTTACATATCTCATTCTATATTCTTCTCTATATTATCTCTTTCTCTTATCCATCCGTCTCTCTATCTTTGGGGATGGTGGGTGGGGGGAGTGGAGAGAGCCGAGAGCAGTAGAATGAGATCTCGAGAGATAGAGGGAGAGAGACGAGCATACACGGGAGTAGAGAGGGAGGAGAGCGTAGAGCGAGCGAGATCGAGAGAGGCCGAGATTGGGCGCGGGGGAAGGGAAGAGCGGGGAGATAGAGAGGAGGAGAGAGAGAGCGAGAGATAGCGCACCGGGAGGTGGGAGATGCGAGAGAGTAAGCGCGCGCGATAGCTTGAGGCTGAGAGCGGAGATTGATATGCAGGCCACTGAGAGCCTGCGCGAGCGGCGCGGGCTGAGGTGAGGATGCAGATCTATGCTGATCATGCGAGTGGATCTGGGGTAGGATGGGGTCGGGTATATGAGATATCTCGGCGCAGCGGGAGACGGCGCTCGGCAAAGGGGTGGAGTTCGCGGTATCTTCGTTAGAATCGAGACGAGAGGAGAGCGAAGAGAGAGAGAGAGAGTAGAGAGAGGAGAGCGGAGTGAGGAAGGCGGAAAGAGAGGGGGGGGGGAGAGGAGGGATGAGGAGCGAGAGCAGGCGAGTGCGATGTGAGGCGAGCAGGGGAGAGGAGGAGGCGGCAGCGGGGAAGAGGAGAGCGAGGGGAGAGAGCGGAGCGAGGGAGAGGCGGAGGGAGATGCAGATGAGAGAAGAGAGGGGGGGAGAGGAGAGAGAGAGGGAGGGAGAGAGGAGGGGGGAGGAGAGAGAGAGAGGCGAGGAGACGCGGGAGGAGGGGAGAGAGGGAGAGCGGAGAAGGAGAGTAGAGGAGAGAGAAGATGAGAGAGAGAGAGGGAGAGGAGAGAGAGGGGGGAAAGAGGAAGAAAGAGAGAGAGAGAGGAGAGAGAGTGGGAGAAGAGGAAGAAAGAGAGAGAGAGGGGAGGAGAGAAGTGTGAGTGAGAGGAGAGGGGGGGGGCGAGGAGAGTGAGAGTCGCATAGAGAGCAAGAGAGAGAGAGGAGAGAGTGAGAGAGGAGAGAGAGGGGAGGAGAGAGGAGGAGAGAGAGAGAGAGGAAGATGAAGGAGAGAGAGAGAGGGTGGAGAGGGGGGGAGGCGAGTGAGAGGGGTGAGAGGTAGAGAGAAGAGATGAGGAGGGGGAGAGAGCGGGTGGAGAGGGAGTGAGGGAGAAGAGAGAGGGATGAGAGGAGTGAGAGAGTGAGAGAGAGAGAGAAGAGAGAGGATAGTGAAGAGAGAGAGGAGGAGAGAGGAGAGAGAGAGAGAAGAGAGAGAGAGAGAGAGTATGAGAGGGAGAGAGAGAAAAGAGAAAGAGAGAGAGAGAGAGAGAGAGAGAGAGAGAGAGAGAGAGAGAGAGGGTGAGGGGAGATTAAGAGAGAAATAGAGAAAGAGAGATGAGAGAGAGGAGGGAGACAGAGAGAGACAGAGACAGAAGCGAACGAAAGGAGAAAGACTAGCGAACAGCACATATAATCGTTCACATGACGAGAGGTAATGGAATATCGTTAAAAACTTCAGAATCCGGCTTCCATATATTTTGATTTTCACAATGGCGTCGGCTGGTTGGAAAGGCTTTATTCTGTGTACGATTAAGGGGAGATTCATTTCCAGTTTAGTGTAAAATCGGCTGAATGCAACTAGAAAATATGTGCTAAACGGGATGAATTGACAGACGGAAAGGGGAGAGAGAAAGAGAGAGAGAGAGAGAGAGAGAGAGAGAGAGAGAGAGAGAGAGAGAGAGAGAGAGAGAGAGGAAGCTGAGAGATGAGAGAAGAGAGTGAGTGAGGAGAGGAGTGAGGAGAGAGAGAGAGAGTGAGAGAGAGAGAGAGGGGGGGGGGGCAATAAAACACATACAAGAAAACTCCACGTAAAGAATAGTGAAGATGTGAATTGTACAATTTTGCTTCTTGGAAATGGAGTCAATTACGAAAGCGTCAAGGAACGAAGTGAGAAGGAGAAACTCTCTGCAGATGGAAAGGTGAATAGGGGACCTTCCCTCTCACCCCTGCCTGCCCTTCCCCCTCCCCCTTCCTACTCTTCCTCTCCTCCCCCTTCCTCCCCTTTCCCACTCTCCCCCCTCCTGACCCTTCCTACTTTCTCTTTCCTCTTCTGCCTGACGTTCCCTACCTCCCCCCTTCCTACTCGTCCCCTACTCCATTCCCTTCTCCTCTTTCCCAATTCCCACTCATCCTCTTTTGGTCTCCCACTCCCTGACATTCCTACTCTCTCTTTCCTCTTCCTTCCTGCCCTTCCCCCTCCCCCTTCCTACTCTCCCTCTCCTCCCCCTTTCTCCTTCTTGTCCTCCCCACTCCTCCTCCTTCCTGCTCTTCCCCTCCTCCCTCTTCCTACTCTCCCCACTCCTTGCCTTCCCTGCCCTCCCCCTCATCCTCCTTCCTCCCTTCCTAACCGAGTTACCCAGTATCGGGTAATTAATGACTTCGAATATACAGGAAAAGGGGAAGAGAGATAGGAAGAGAGAAGAAGAAAAAACAAGATAGAAAATAAAGAAGAGTGATTCATTGACGCTGCGTGGAGAGGATAATGTTAAACACGCATGGCAAGTTGCCCGAATGTGCGTTTGTCCATGTGCTTTACTGGTAATCAGTTTAAATATTCCCTTTCACTCAATATATCAGTCTTCTTATAAGTATGTATAACAGTGAGAGAGAGAGAGAGAGAGAGAGAGAGAGAGAGAGAGAGAGAGAGAGAGAGAGAGAGAGAGAGAGAGGAGTGACGAGTGGAAGGAGAGAGGAGAAGAGGAGAGTGTGAGAGAGGAAAAGAGAGAGAGAGAGAGAGACTCGAGAGAGACTGAGAAGTAGAGGATTTGAGAAGCTAGAAGAATGAGAGAGAGAGAGTGAGCGAGAGAGAGAGGAGACGTACGACGTGTGGAGGATGAGAGGGAGTGGCTGGTGAGAAATGGAGAGAGAGAGAGAGAGAGAGAGAGAGAGAGAAAACGCATTCACAAAGAGGCAACCGGACACGCACGTACACACAAATTACAGCACATCACCGCCACGACCGCCACCGTGAGCGCAAAGGAGAGTGTATATAAAGTGAAACAAGAGCGACGTTGGCGAGGGTGAGGATGGGGGTTGAAGGAGGTCCAAAGGCCGTTTTGAGAGAGGAGGGAGGATAGGAGGGAGGGAGGAGGGAGGGCAGGAGCAAGGGTGTAGGGAGGTGGAAGGAGAGGAGGGAGGACAGGAGGAAGGGATCCCCAGGAGGGATGAAGGGAGGAGGAGGAGGGTAGGGAGAGAGGTGAGGACAGGAGGAAGGGTGGAGGAAGGAGGGAAGAGAGGAGGAAGGGTAGGGAGAGGAGGGAGGACAGGAGGAAGGGTGGAGGAAGGAGGGAAGAGAGGAGGAAGGGTAGGGAGAGGAGGGAGGACAGGAGGAAGGGTGGAGGAAGGAGGGAAGAGAGGAGGAAGGGTAGGGAGAGGAGGGAGGACAGGAGGAAGGGTGGAGGAAGGAGGGAAGAGAGGAGGAAGGGTAGGGAGAGGAGGGAGGACAGGATGAAAGAGGACAGGAGAGAGGATGGAGGGAAGAAGGACAGGAGAGAGGGAGGAGGGAGAAGCGAGGACAGGAGGGCGGGTCGAGGAAGGGATGAAGGACGAGGGGTAGAGGAAGGGTGGAAGGGGGAGGGAGGGCAAGAGGGAGGACAGGAGGAAGGGTGGAGGTACAAGGAACAACAAGAGGAATGGTGGAGGGAGGAGGGAGGATAGGAGGGAGAGTGGAAGAGCGGGTGGAGGGAAGAATGTGATAGAGGTTATGCGAGATATAAAGGTACATAAGATATCAAATAAAATTGTGATGTGTTGATATATTCGGAATCATGATAAAACGTATTTAGTCCTTATGAGAGAACTGGAGGGGCAGAAAGAGGAGGGGGGACTACCGGTTGGAGGGTGGAAGGAAGACCAACTGGAGGGCGGAGGTCAAGGGAACCAAAGGAAGGGGGAAGGGAGGAGAAAGGGCGAAATGAAGGGCGGAGGGAGGAGAAAGGGCGAAATGAAGGGCGGAGGGAGGAGAAAGGGCGAAAGGAGAGGCGGAGGGAAGATCAAGGGAAGGTTAGAAGGAAAAATAGGACCAAAGGCAGGTAGGAGAGATGGGGAGTATCAAAGGAAGGGCGAGGGGTGGGGGGGGGGACCGAAGGAAGGGTGAGAGGCAGTTATGACAAAGAAGTCCTTATCGAGTATAATTTCACGTAATGGTGTGGCTCAGGAGCCATTACTCGCCCTCTGGCATGATGGGTGTAAGGTATTAAAGAGCCATAAAGCTACAAGAGAGTCGGGGAAAGATGCCGTAACAAGGTCATTTACTTCGCTTTCCTGATGCTCGCTCACGCACTCGCGGCCTTGTTTAAGCGCGCACATGCTCTCTCATTCACGTACGTTCGCACACACACACTTGAGGATTTTTTGTGTTTGGCTATGTGTATTTGTGTATCTGTTTGTGTCTGTGAGTCTGTGTGTGCCTTTCTGTGAGTCTGTGTGTGCGTTTGTGTGTATGTGTTTCTGTGTGTGTGGTTGCATTTAAATCTCTGCATAAAACATTATCCTCTCACTATCCCTTGTATTTCCATTCTTTTTCTTCCTAATCCCTCCTCCCAACATTTTAATTGCAATTGCATCCATCTGGAGCTTTTCTTGTACCAGTGCAAGACCAATCTATTTTCCTCTTAACTCTTTCGATCTGTCCTTCTCCGCTCTTCATTTCTTTCTCTAGTACGTTGTTCTTACCTGACGACCTTTTTCATTTCTCAATACGCCTCCATATTCACATCTCGAAACTTTTTAAATGTTTTTTTTTTCTCTCTGTCTGAGAGTTCAAGTTTTTTTTTGCGTCATGTAGATTCTTAACTTTCTTTTTCCGTCTTAGATTCAAGTTCCCAAGAAGTGATGTCTTTTGTGTGTAAATGATTCCTTGACGAGGACTGCTTTTGTTCTTCTTCTGTCCCTCTCGCTCTCTCTCTCTCTCTTCCTTCTCATTGCCACTCTCTCTCTCTCTCTCTCTCTCTCTCTCTCTCTCTCTCTCTCTCCCGCTCTCTCTCTCTCTCTCTCCCTCTACACACACACACACGACACAAAACACACACACACACACAAATCACACTACACATCACACACACACACAAACACACACACTCACACATCACACCCACACACACCACACCATATATTATTTGTTATATATATATATATATATATATATATATATATATATATATATCACTCTCACTCTCTTTCACTCACGTACACGCATGGGCGTTTACACACGCTTTTATGTAAGTGTGACCAAGATTAGATAAGTTCTTACTTCAAGCCGTTTTTGTAATCTTATTAGTTACGAAACATCTTTAAGTTTTCTTCGTAAGTGCGTTTAACACTCGGCTGCTATCCTTTTATGCAACATTCTTCGGAGTTTCTAATATATTCCCACTTTTATTCACTTTTATTCCTTTCCCTTTCTATTCACTCTTCCATCCCATTGTTATTCCTTCTTCTTCTCCTCCACTTTCATTCCCTTCTCCTCTCCTCTTACATCCGCAATCGAATAAGCAACTTACCTCCATTTTCATGTTATTCTACAGCGCTAAATAACCCAGACCCGGAACTCTGCCACTGCTTTTTCCTTGTGTCTATCTTGTTTGTCTGTCTTTTATCTTCCTCTCAAGAGACATAGTGGCGTCTGTCTGTATGTCTGTGTGGCCTGAGTTTACCCAGAGTTAAGAGTGGTATGAGGCTTTTATTTGGCCAGTGCAAAGGGTGTTGTGCCGACGTGCTTACCCAGCGCCGGGAGTGTTATATAGCTGTGTTTGCCCATGCCAGGAGTGCTGCGTGCTGTGTTTGGCCAGTGCCCAGAGTGGTATGGCTGCCGCATTTTGTTGTGGCAAGAACGCTGTGTTGTAGGACGGTTTTCTATTTTTGAAAAATGAATTTCAATTTGCAGTTGCTATGTCTCGCCTTAGTGTCTGGCGCCATTACGTTGTCACGACAACAAGCTGCTAGTACTGTAAATCACTTGCACACACACACACACACACACACACACACACACACACACACACACACACACACACACACACACACACACACACACACACACACACACACACACACACACACACACACACACGCACACATAACCCCCAGCCCACGCTTTCCAGAGCATCTGACAACACGAAGATCTTAACAAGCTCGCCAAGAACACCGTCAACAGAAGATTAATAAGCTCTAACTTAGTCCCATCAACCTGTCAGGCTCAGACAAGGAGGCAAAACTCTTGCGCTAATAAGTTGATCATACTTGTGTAAGAATTCCTATTAGTGGTCGCAGGCGTTGCCCTGGTTACTTAACAGGACTAGACCAACTCTTGCTACTCCTGCTCGTCGCCGTTGTCTCCCTTTCCCTCCTCCTCGTCTTCGCCCTTTTACTCCTTCTCGCCACCGTCTTCCTCTTCCTCCTACTCTCCCTCAAGGTCTTCTTCCTCTTCCTGCTTCTCCTCCCCATAGCCCTACTCTTCCTCTTCCTTCTTCTCCTCTCCCTCCACTCGTCTTCCTCCTACTCCTCCTCCTCGTCGCGCATCTATTTTTCTACATTTTCTCTTTTTTCTCATAGTCCTCCTCCTCTTCCACTTCCCACTTATTCTTTTCGTTGTCCTCCTACTCCTACACCTCCTCCTTTACCTCGTCGTCTTCCTTTTCCCCCTCCTTCTCCTACTTATCTTACCCTCCTAATACTCTTCGTCGTCTCATAACTTTTCCTGATTCTTCTCCTAGTCCTCGTCGTCCACCTCCTTCTCCTCCTCCCCTTTCTTCACCTCCTCCTCCTACAGCTCCTCCTTCTCCTCCTGTTTGTCTTGGCATCGTCTTGGCAGACCCTTTTTCCTGTCTCTGTTTCAGTCCTTTAGTCTCGACGTTTTATCCGCGTTCCCTCTGACTCTCTCTTTCTTTTCCTTCTTCCTCTTGCTATTATCATTACAGTTATCATCATTGTTAATCATGTCACTATCCATTATAGTAATGATGATGATAATGGTAATGATAATTGCCATAATTATGATGCTACTACTACTACTACTAATAATAATAAAAATAATGATGATAATTATAACAAGGATAATAGAAAATTATAAAAAAAATAATGATAATGATAATGAAAATAACACAACAACGTAACAATGGTAGAAATGATAAGGATGATAATGATAATGATTATGATGATAATTATGATAATGATACTAAAGATAATAATAATGGTAACATTATTAATGAAAATGATGGTAATAGTAATAGTGATAACAATAATGGTGATGACAATAAGGACAGTAATAATATTATTAATAATACTAATAACGAAAATGATAACGATGATAACAGTGATGATAATCATGATAATGATAATGATAACAATTTAAATAATGATAATGGTGATAATGATAATATTGTTAATGGTGATAATGATAATATTGTTAATAGTTGAATAATTAGTGATAATGATAATCTTTATGATAATGATAATTATTATGATAATGATAATGCAAATGAGAATAATGGTAATGATGATAATAACAATGATAATGATAATAATGATGATAGTCTTAATGATAATGATAACATAATAATGATGATAATACTGATGGTAGCAATAATATCAATAATAATAACCATAATGCTAATTATGGTGAACCGGGAGTTCATTTAGTTAATTATGAACGACCTTAGTTCCTCCCTGATAAAGTTATTTGTTATTTATCCGACTTCATAGTTTGAATACTTTGTCTTTGTTTATTCGAAGCAGGAGCGTGGTGGTTCGCGCGCGCTCACCCTATCACCCTGTCGCGGCCCTCTTTCCAAA
>NW_028234439.1:9546368-9548868 GCF_977035675.1 Penaeus japonicus
GAGAGAAAAGAGAAGAAAGGAAGGACAGAAGAGAAAGAAAAGACAGAAAGAGAGAAGGGAAAAAAAGAAGAAGAAAGAGGAAGGAGGGAGGAGAATGAAAGAAGAGGGAGAGAGAGGGGAGAAGGAGAGAGGGAGGGAGAGGACGAGAGAAGAGAAAACGAGAGAGAGACGAAAGAGAGAGAGGAGAGAGGGTAGAGAGTGAGGGAGATAGGAGAGGAGGGGGAGGAGAGTGGGAGATGAGAGAGAGAAGAGAGAGAGAGAGGAGAGAGATTGAGAGGGAGAGAGATGAGAGAGAGAGAGTCAGAGTGAGAGAGAGATGAGAGAGAGAGCGAACGAGAGAGAGAGAGAGAGGAAGGAGAGAGAGAGAGAGATATAGTGCGGAGGAGAGAGAGAGAGAGATGGAAAGGAGAGGGAGGATGATAAATAGATAGATAGATAGATGAGAGATAGATAGATTAGTGAGAGAGAGAGAGAGAGAATGTGAAGTGAGGAGGGATCGGAGGAAAGAGGAGGAGGGGAAGGGAAGAGGGAGAGAGAGGAAGAGAGGGAGAGATGAGAGAGGAGAGAGAGAGAGAGAGAGAGAGAGAGACAAGAGGAGAGAGAAGAGAGAGAGAGAGAGAGAAAGAAAAGAGAGAGAGAGAAAGAGAGAGAGAGACTCCAAACCCCCCCCAACCCACCACTCCCCCACCCCCCCCCACCTGGCGAGAGAGAGAGAGGAAAAGAGGGAGAGAGAGAGGAGAGGGAGAGAAAGAGAGAGAGAGAGAGAGTGAGAGAGTGAGTGGGAGGAGGACGAAATGAGAGGAGAGAGGCGGAGAGAGGAGAGCGGAGGAGAGAGAGGAGAGAGATGAGATGAGATGGAGAGGAGAGGAGACGTGGTTATGAAGGAGAGAGAGGAGAGAATGAGAGAGAGAGAGAGAGAGAGGAGAGAGAGAAGAGAGAGAGAGAGAGAGACAAGGAGGAGGAGAGAGAGGTGAAGGACGTTGGGAGAGAAGGAGGTGGACGACGAGGGAGAATTGATGAGATGTCAGGAGACTGGGAGAGAGAGACGGAACAGAAGAGAAAGAGAGAAGGAGAGGTTTGTGAGAGTGATAGTGGGAGAGCGGAGAGTGAGCAAGGAGGGAGTGCTGAGAAGGAGAGAGAGAGAGAGAAGGGTGACGATTGAGTAGAGATGTGAGGAGAGAGAGAGAGAGTATAAGGCACTGGTATTGTTCATTATGCAACCCAAGACATTGATCATATATTTCTTAATTCAATGCAATGTCGCTGACAGTCTGACCTGACGCGTCCGTTTCCTGTGTTCGTTTCCGCCTCGAAGCCCTAGCTTCTCTAGGCAGCTGTGTTTGCTAGCGGAAGGCCTTTGGCGTAGAAAGTTGACTTAAGATTGGTATTTAAGAGAACACACAAGGAACCCAAGAGAGAGAGAGAGAGACAGAGAGGTCAGACAGACAGACTAGAGCGAACAGCTCTGATTGGCCTTCGGTCAGAGTCTGGTGTATTACCAAGAGTCCACAATAAAGACCATGGCACGTAAACGCCTGTCTGCTTATCCACCGACCTGCAGCCAGGGCATCGGGTGCTTTACAACTGCTCCCAGTGGTGGGTTACAACTGTTGCCAGCAAGCTGGTTACAACTAGTGGCAGCAGTGGGTGGTTACAGAGAGATAGAGAGAGAAAGAGAGAGAGAGAGAGAGAGAGAGAGAGAGAGAGAGAGAGAGAGAGAGAGAGAGAGAGAGAGAGAGAGAGAGAGAGAGAGAGAGAGAGAGAGAGAGAGAGAGAGAGAGAGAGAGAGAGAGAGAGAGAGCGCATAGCCTTCTGCTTCCTCGTAACGGATGGACCTGAGGGAGCACATACACTCTCGAGGTTTATTACATGGCCGTAAATTTTCATTCTTAAATTCAGTATTCCTGCGGCGGCCTTCCTTTACTCGCTCGAGGGAAATGCGCCGGAGTGATTTCTCGGTGGAGACAGAGGGAGAGGAGGTGGAGATAGGGAGATGAAAGAGGAGTAGAAGGAGAGGAAGAGGAAGGCGCGAGAGAATATATGTGTATATATGTGTACTACTGTGGGTACATCTGAAAGCAGATTTGCAACATTTAAAAAATAACTGTGCAATTAGGAAGGTAATCTGATCCAGAGAGGGAGAGATATTGGCACTGCATGATTTGGTAATAAGATACTAATTCTTTAAACTAATAGGTATATCTGAAATATGCCTTTTAATGTTGACAAACCCTTAACTCGAGAAAAAATAGAGATTGTAGTCATAGAAAATTAAAAGATTTAAGTTGACTTTTCGCAACAAGAATCTTGCTGTTTTGGCTGTTTGGTGACGGCAAAGGCAATTTTCACGTCGCCATAAAAAGTCTTCAGCTGATTAGCTACGGTTTACCATTTTTCCAGAAAAAAAAGCATGTGATTTTAAGTAACAATCCCATTTTGTTATCACAAATACCTGGTATTTCATAACATCAGAATTAATTTATAACAATCTAATTTTGAT
>NW_028234439.1:9603868-9618868 GCF_977035675.1 Penaeus japonicus
AAAGGTATCTCGTATTCCACGCAATGTAGAAGAAAGAGAAAAAAATATGATGATGCTTCTCCAGCTGCTGCTTCTGATGGTTACGATGATGATGATAATGATGTTGATGAAGGTAATGGTGATGATGATGATGATAATGATGTTGATGAAGGTAATGGTGATGATGATGATGATATCCGAAGGAAACTATTTGTAAGAATACGCTACACTCTGAGGCTATCGCTTATTTCATTTCATTTAGTCGTTAGTGGTTGCTAGTAATCTGCAAGAATAAGAAAGAAGTTAAAATTTTATGAAAATGATAATTTTGATGATGACGATGACGATGATGATGATGATGATGATGAAGGTGATGGTGCTAATGATAATTGATGCTGCAGCTGATGATGATAGTGATAGTGAAGATGATGAAATATATGCAGGGTACTTATTATTTGCTAAACTCTACGGTGACCACCCATCACATTTCATTTACTCGCCATGAGTTTCCATCAAGATGTTAATAAGGATAAGGATGATGTTGTTGTTAATGATTATGATGATGATGATGATTATAATGGTGATAATGACAATGACGATGATGATGACAATGAGGATAATGATAATGATAATAGAAAATGATAAATAATAGTGATATTGATAATGATGAGGATAATGTTAATAACGATAAAATATCCAAAGGGTATCTATTTCATCTACTCGCCATAGGTATCTGGTATTCGACACAATGTAAAAAAAAAAACGATGATAATATTTCTCCAGCAGCTGCTGCTGATGGTTACAATGATGATAATGATGATAATGATAATGATGATGATGAAGGTGATGTTGATGAAGATAAAGATGAGGTTAATATCCGAAGGAAACTATTTGTAACAATACACTACACTCTGAGGCTATCGCTTCTCACATTTCATTTAGTCTTTAGTGGTAGCTAGTAATCTGCATGAATAAGAAAGAAGTTTAAATTCTATGAAAATGATAATTTTGATGATGACGATGACGATGACGATGATGATGATGATGATGATGATGAAGGTGACGGTGATAAGGATAATTGATGCTGCTCTTCCTGCTGATAGTGGTAGTGAAGATGATGAAATACAAGCAGGGTACTTATTATTTGCCAAACTCTACGGTAAACACCCATCACATTTCATTTACTCGCCATGAGTTTCCATCAAGATGTTAATAAGGATAATGATGATGATGTTGTTGTTAATGATGATGATTATGATGATGATGAGGATGATGATTATGATGGTGATGATGACGATGACCATGATGATAATGATAATAAAAGTGATAAATGATAGTGATATTGATAATGATGGTAATGATAATGATGAGGATAATGTTAATAACAATATAATATCAAGAGGATATCTATTTCATGTACTCGCCATAGGTATCTGATATTCGACACAATGTAGAAAAACAACGATGATAATGTTTCTCCTGCAGCTGCTTCTGATGGTTACAATGATGATAATGATGATAATGATGATGACGAAGGTGATGTTGATGAAGATAAAGATGAGGTTGATATCCGAAAGAAACTATTTGTAACAATACGCTACACTCTAAGGCTATCGCTTATCACATTTCATTTAGTCATTAGTAGTTGCTAATAATCTGCATTAATAAGAAAGAAGTTTAAATTCTATGAAAATGATAATTTTGATGATGACATTGACGATGACGATGATGATGATGATGATGATGAAGGTGACGGTGATAAGGATAATTGATGCTGCTGCTGATAGTGGTAGTGAAGATGATGAAATATATGCAGGGTACTTATTATTTGCTATACTCTACGGTAAATACCCACCATATTTCATTTACTTGCCATGAGTATCCGTCAAGATGTTAATAAGGATAATGATGATGTTGTTGTTAATGATTATGATGATGATTATGATGATGATGATAATTATGATGGTGATGATGACAATGACAATGATGATAATGATAATGATAAAAAAATGATATATGATAGTGATATTGATAATGATGATAATGATAATGATGAGGATAATGTTAATAACAATAAAATATCCAAAGGATATCTATTTCATCTACTCGCCATAGGTATCTAGTATTCGACACAATGAAAAAAAAAAAAAAAAAAACGACGACAATGTTCCTCCAGCTGCTGCTGATGGTTACAATGATGATATTGATAATGATGATGATGAAGGTGATGTTGATGAAGATAAAGATGAGGTTGATATCCGAAGGAAACTATTTGTAACAATACGCCACACTCTGAGGCTATTGCTTATCATATTTCATTTAGTCGCTAGTGGTTGTTAGTAATCTGCATGAATAAGAAAGAAGTTAAAATTCTATGAAAATGATAATTTTGATGATGACAATGACGATGGTGATGATGATGATGATGAAGGTGACGGTGATAATGATAATTGATGCTGCTGCTCCTGCTGATAGTGGTAGTGAAGATGATGAAATATATGCAGGGTACTTATTATTTGCTATACTCTACGGTAAATACCCACCATATTTCATTTACTCGCCATGAGTTTCCATCAAGATGTTAATAAGGATAATGATGATGATGTTGTTGTTAATGATTATGATGATGATGATGATGATGATTATGATGATGATTATGATGGTGATTATGACGATGACAATGATGATAATGATAACAAAATGATATATGACAGTGATATTGATAATGATGATAATGATAATGATGAGGATAATGTTAAGAACGATAAAATATCCAAAGGATATCTATTTCATCTACTCGTCATAGGTATCTAGTATTCGACAAAAAAAAAAAAAAAAAAAAAAAAAACGATGACAATGTTTCTCCAGCAGCAGCTGCTGCTGATGGTTACAATGATGATAATGATGATAATGATAATGATGATGATGAAGGTGATGTTGATGAAGATAAAAGATGAGGTTGATATCCGAAGGAAACTATTTGTAACAATACGCTACACTCTGAGGCTATTGCTTATCACATTTCATTTAGTCGCTAGTGGTTGCTAGCAATCTGCATGAATAAGAAAGAAGTTAAAATTCTATGAAAATGATAATTTTGATGATGACGATGACAATGGTGATGATGATGATGATGATAAAGGTGACGGTGATAAGGATAATTGATGCTGCTGTTCCTGCTGATAGTGTTAGTGAAGATGATGAAATATATGCAGGGTACTTATTATTTCCTAAACTCTACGGTAAATACCCACCATATTTCATTTACTTGCCATGAGTTTCCATCAACATGTTAATAAGGATAATGATGATGATGTTGTTAATGATTATGATGATGATGATGATTATGATGATAATGATGATTATGATGATGATTATGATGGTGATTATGACGATGACAATGATGATAATGATAAAAAAATGATATATGATAGTGATATTGATAATGATGATAATAATAATGATGAGGATAATGTTAATAACAATAAAATATCCAAAGGATATCTACTTCATCTACTCGCCATAAGTATCTAGTATTCGACACAATGAAAAAAAAAATGATGACAATGTTTCTCAAGCAGCAGCTCTTGCTGATGGTTACAATGATGATAATGATGATAATGATAATGATGATGATGAAGGTGATGTTGATGAAGATGAAGATGAGGTTGATATCCGAAGGAAACTATTTGTAACAATACGCCACACTCTGAGGCTATTGCTTAGCACATTTCCTTTAGTCGCTAGTGGTTGCTAGTGATCTGCATGAATAAGAAAGAAGTTTAAAATCTATGAAAAGGATAATTTTGATGATGACGATGACGATAACGATGGTGATGATGATGATGATGAAGGTGGCGGTGATAAGGATAATTGATGCTGCTGCTGCCGCTAATAGCGGTAGTGAAGATGATGAAATATATGCAGGGTACTTATTATTAGCTATACTCTACGGTAAATACCCACCATATTTCATTTACTTGCCATGAGTTTCCATCAAGATGTTAATAAGGATAATGATGATGTTGTTGTTAATGATTATGATGATGATGATTATGATGATGATGATAATGATGATGAGGATGATGATGATGATGATGACAATGATGATAATGATAATGATAAAAAATGACATTTGATAGTGATATTGATAATGATGATAATGATAATGATGAGGATAATGTTAATAACAATAGAATATCCAAAGGATATCTGTTTCATCTACTCGTCATAGGCATCTAGTATTCGACACAAAGAAAAAAAAAAACAATAAAAAAAAAACGATGACAATGTTTCTCCAGCAGCAGCTGCTGCTGATGGTTACAATGAGGATAATGAGGATAATGATAATGATGATGATGAAGGTGATGTTGATGAAGATAAAGATGAGGTTGATATCCGAAGGAAACTATTTGTAACAATACGCTACACTCTGAGGCTATTGCTTATCATATTTCATTTAGTCGTTAGTGGTTGTTATTAATCTACATGAATAAGAAAGAAGTTTAAATTCTATGAAAATGATAATTTTGATGATGACGATGACGATAACGATGGTGATGATGATGATACTGATGAAGGTGTCGCTGATAAGGATAATTGATGCTGTTGCTTCTGTTGATAGTGGTAGTGAAGATGATGAAATATATGCAGGGTACTTATTATTTGCTATACTCTACGGTAAATACCCATCATATTTCATTTACTCGCCATGAGTTTCCATCAAAATGTTCATAAGGATAATGATGATGATGTTGTTGTTATTGATGATGATGATGATTATGATGGTGATGATGATGATGATGAGGATGATGATTATGATGGTGATGATAACGATGACAATGATGATAATGATAAAAAATGATATTTGATAGTGATATTGATAATGATGATAATGATAATGATGAGGATAATGTTAATAACAATAAAATATCTAAAGAATATTTATTTCATCTACACGCCATAGGTATCTGGTATTCGACACAATGTCAAAAAAAAAAAGAAAGAAAAAAAAAAAAAAAAAGATGATAATGTGTCTCCAGCAGCTGCTGCTGATGGTTACAATGATGATAATGATAATGATGATGATGAAGGTGATGTTGATGAAGATAAAGATGAGGTTGATATCCGAAGAAAACTATTATTAACAATACGCTACACTCTGAGGCTATCGCTCATCACATTTCATTTAGTCGTTAATGGTTGCTAGTAGTCTGCATGAATAAGAAAGAAGTTTAAATTCTATGAAAATGATAATTTTGATGATGACGATGACGATGATGATGATGATTATGAAGGTGACAGTGATAATGATAATTGATGCAGCTGCTGCTGCTGATAGTGGTAGTGAATATGATGAAATATATGCAGGGAACTTATAATTCGATAAACTCTACGGTAAATACCCACCATATTTCATTTACTCGCCATGAGTTTCCATCAAGATGTTAATAAGGATAATGATGATGATGTTGTTGTTAATGATTATGATGATGATGATGATTATGATGGTGATGATAATGATG
This sequence comes from Penaeus japonicus, assembly GCF_977035675.1. Taxonomy (NCBI): domain Eukaryota; kingdom Metazoa; phylum Arthropoda; class Malacostraca; order Decapoda; family Penaeidae; genus Penaeus; species Penaeus japonicus. The sequence goes on from NW_028234439.1 coordinate 9,609,373, forward strand.
ATGAGGATGATGATTATGATGGTGATGATGACGATGACAATGATGATAATGATAATGATAAAAAAATGATATTTGATAGTGATATTGATAATGATGATAATGATAATGATGAGGATAATGTTAATAACAATAAAATATCCAAAGGATATCTATTTCATCTACTCGCCATAGGTATCTAGTATTCGACACAATGAAAAGAAAAGAAAAGAAAAAAAAAACGATGACAATGTTTCTCCAGCAGCAGCTACTGCTGATGGTTACAATGATGATAATGATGATAATGATAATGATGATGATGAAGGTGATGTTGATGAAGATAAAGATGAGGTTGATATCCGAAGGAAACTATTTGTAACAATACGCTACACTCTGAGGCTATTGCTTATCACATTTCAGTTAGTCGCTAGTGGTTGCTAGTAATCTGCATGAATAAGAAAGAAGTTTAAATTCTATGAAAATGATAATTTTGATGATGACTATGACGATGCTTATGATGATGATGATGAAGGTGACGGTGATAATGATAATTGATGCTGTTGTTCCTGCTGATAGTGGTAGTGAAGATGTTGAAATATATGCAGGGTACTTATTATTTGCTAAACTCTACGGTAAACACCTACCATATTTCATTTACTTGCCATGAGTTTCCATCAAGATGTTAATAAGGATAATGATGATGATGTTGTTGCTAATGATTATGATGATGATGATTATGATGATGATGATGATGATGATGATGATGATTATAATGGTGATGATGACGATGACAATGATGATAATGATAATGATAATAAAAATGATAAATAATAGTTATTTTGATAATGATGATAATGATAATGATGAGGATGATGTTAATAACAATAAAATATCCGAAGGATATTTATTTCATATACTCGCCATAGGTATCTGGTATTCGACACAATGTAAAAAAAAAACGATGATAATGTTTCTCCAGCAGCTGCTGCTGATGGTTACAGTGATGATAATGATGGTAATGATAATGATGATGATGAAGGTGATGTTGATGAAGATAAAGATGAGGTTGATATCCGCAGGATGGCAATAGCCATCAAGATGTTAATAAGGATAATGATGATGATGTTGTTGTTATTGATGATGATGATGATGATGATTATGATGCTGATGATAATGATGATGAGGATGATGATTATGATGGTGATGATGACGATGACAATGATGATAATGATAATGATAAAAATGATATTTGATAGTGATATTGATAATGATGATAATGATAATGATGAGGATAATGTTAATAACAATAAAATATCCAAAGGATATTTATTTCATATACTCGCCATAGGTATCTGGTATTCGACGCAATGTAAAAAAAAACGATGATAATGTTTCTCCAGCAGCTGCTGCTGATGGTTACAATGATGATAATGATGGTAATGATAATGATGATGATGAAGGTGATGTTGATGAAGATAAAGATGAGGTTGATATCCGCAGGAAACTATTTGTAACAATACGCTACACTCTGAGGCTATTGCTTATCATATTTCATTTAGTCGTTAGTGGTTGCTAGTAATCTGCATTAATATGAAAGAAGTTTAAATTTTATATAAATGATAATTTTGATGATGACGATGACAATGATGATGATGATGATGATGATGAAGGTGACGGTGATAATGATAATTGGTGCTGCTGCTGGTAGTGGTAGTGAAGATGATGAAATATATGCAGGATACTTATTATTTAAAAAAAACTCTACGGTAAACACCCAGCATATTTCATTTACTCGACATGAGTTTCCATCTAGATGTTAATAAGGATAATGATGATGATGTTGTTGTTAATGATTATGAAGATGATGATTATGATGATGATGATTATGATGATGATGATGATGATTATGATGGTGATAATGACGATGACAATGATGATAATGATAATGATTATAAAAATGATAAATGATAGTGATATTGATAATGATGATAATGAACGATATCTATTTCATCTACTCGCCATAGGTATCTGGTATTCGACACAATGTAGAAAAAAACGATGATAATGTTTCTCCAGCAGTTGCTGTTGATGGTTACAATGATGGTAATGATAATAATGATAATGATGATGACGAAGGTGATGTTGATGAAGATAAAGATGAGGTTGATATCCGAAGGATACTATTTGTAACAATATGCTGCACTCTGAGGCTATCGCTTATCACATTTCATTTATTCATTACTGGTAGTTAGTAATCTACAAGAATAAGAAAAGAAAAAATGATGATGATAACGACGATGATGATAATTATACTACAGTTGATGTGGCGATAAAAGAATATAATTTTTATACAATGTTGAACAAACATCATACCTACTCGTCAGTGTTTCATGTAATGTGTATAAAACGATAGAAAAAAGGTAGAAGAAATGGCAGTGATAATGATGATGATGAGGATGGAGATGAGGATGAAAGGATGCTGATGATAATTATGTTTATAATGACATAGGATGTAAAATTGTTAGAATGTTCTAAACTGAACGACCAACACAAATCACATATCATTTACTAGCCATAAGTATCAGACATTCCGTATGATATGGAAGGGAAAAAATAAGAAAATTATTAATGGTGATGCTGACGGTCATGATTATTATTATGATGATGACGATGGTAATAGTGATGATGATGATGCTGGGGATGCTGCTGCTGATAATGACGATGACGAGGAAGAGGACGAAGATAACGACTGAATACCCAAAGGATATTCATTTATTACTACACGTTAAACTCTACGGTTAACATCCATTGCATTTCATTTATTCGCCAGAGGTACTCGGTATTCCATGTAATCTACAAAAAAGCGATAAACACATATTCATGATGATGATTGTGATTATCATTATAATGATAAAAATGGGGATGATTAAGGTGGTGGTGGTAGCGATGAGGATGATGATGATGATGATGATGACAATGATGATGATTTCCATTAAGCCATACTGATATATCTAAACAATTATCTAGCATATCTTGCTGTATAATACATGGACCACCAACAAAAAGCAAAATATATATATATATATATATATATATATATATATATATATATATATATATATATATATATATATATATTTCCAATATAAATGAATACTAGAACGGCAGACTGGGAAATCAATGATAACGAAAGATTTCTCAGTATATTCAGAACTAGTGAAATGCGTGAATCTTGCACAAACTATACAAGGCTTAGAAGTAGAGACATTGTTTGGACTATTTGTTAATTTGTAATGTCTTATATTCACAAGTATCATTAACGGATTAAAGCGTTACAAAAAGTGTTCTATAGAATAAAACCATACGCTGGTTCTTTCTTGAATTTCTTTATTAGAATGAATGATTTGACATAACGACGTTAACGATGGAGAAGAGGTATGTCACTCTGCTTTTCAAGTTTTAGCCTCCGTATCGGTGTAAAGACTTGCTATCCAGCCAACTGAGGTTCGGGATAAGAAATACTGAGTCTGTGGCAACTTCTTAGAGATAAGAACGACTGTGAAAAAAGAGAAAGAAAAATTGACAATTAATCAAGAAACCTTGATTACCTCAACCCCTCTGGAATTGCTAGGTATGCATAATCATTACACAACACAGACAAAAATAACAAAAGCATTACCGGCACACTCGCAACGCTTAAATGAACACGCCTGGCTCTTCAACACAGGCCACAACACCCATACTCCGAGTCTGGGCAGAGGAACAAACAGTTATACATTGCCAATCCCCAACATAAACCTTCACGTATTTGATAGTGGCGAAGGTGTCGGGCGGCCGAGCATCCTTTGGGCCAGTTGCAACTTGTGAATGGTGTGATCATGGTATTGATGATAATGGCAATTATGATGATGATAATGATGATGATAATGGTAATGATAATATAGATAATGATGATGAGGTGATGATAATGAAGAAAAAGAACAGGAAGAGGAAAAAGAAGAGAAGGAGGAGGAGGAAAAGGAGGAAGACCAAAGGTATCGGACATTGCACATAATATGCAAGGGAAATAAAGAGGAAAATTATTGATGGTGATGCTGACGGTAATTATAATGATGGTTATGATGATGATGGGAATGATATTTGGGATGAGGATGATGAAGCAAGAAACAAATATTGATGATGTTGATTGTGATTATGACGATGATAATAAGGATAGTGATGATTATGATGGTGGTGGTGGGGATGAGGAGGATAAGAATGATAATCATCCTCATAAATGCAAAGAAAGAAGAAAAATTATCAGAATAAATTGATGATGATAATGATATTAATGGCGATAATGATAATGATGGTGATAATGATGATGATAATGATGATAATAATGAGAAGGAAGATGATGATTATGAAGAGGAAGAAGAGGAGTAGGAGGAAAAGAAGGAAGAAGAGAAGAAGCTTAGATAAGTAATGGCGAGTGTCCGAAAAAAAAAGAATTACATTAAAACAATTAACTAAAAAGGGAACATCATTATCCAGAAAACAACATTACCCGTAGTAATGCTCATCCCCCATGCCTTCACGCGGATAAACAACAAGGAAAAAAAGAACAGATTAATAAAATTAGCCAAGAAAAAAAAATATTCCTCAGGAGACATAATCTCTCTTTTATAGTATTTGGATAGTTTCTCCATTATCCAGTTATTTTCATCCTATGCTCTTAATCAGTGTAATGGTTACATGTGATTCAGTTAACAAGTGAAACAGCAACAATCTTAAAGAAAGATCAACATATATTTAGTGAGAATGGTATAGAGTTTATAAATACGTTGTGGACGGTTGTGGATTACCGTGTATACCTATGAGAAACAGGCGTAGATAGGCATCATTAATAAGAGCAACTTTGGGAAATAGCCAAACATAACCACAATATATTGCTGTACAGGCTTATTGCTTACAGCCTTACACAATGAAAAATGCAGCCATAACGACCGGTATTTTCTCTACGCTTATGGCTTGTAATACACACAAAAAATAAAGGTATCCCGCATGAAGGTTTATTCTCTTAAGATGGGAATATTCGTGGCCCAAATAACTAAAACAGTAATGATAATGATAGGGATAACAGTAATGAATAACAACACCATTATGAGTATCAACATAACACATCAGTAACATCCAAATCTTAAAAGTAAGCAATATAGATGTTACTTCAATATCAAGAGAAAGTCCGAGCGAGAGAAAGAAATAGGTTTATGGCTCGCAGTAAACCACTGGCAGCCAGAAGAAACTGATGCCCAACATAGATCTAAACTTTGTCTCATGTTGGGAATGTCTCGAAGGTGTAGAGAAACAGGGTAAGAAAGAGAGAAAGTCTTCGGAGGAGACATGGAAAAGCTATACAGATATTCCGAGCCTATAAACTCTCTTATCTTTTCAGTTCTGATTTTATTAAAGCATCCATTTCTTCTCATATTTGTGAATGAATGAATTGGTTTCATTTCTTTATAAAACGCATATTTGCTTATAGATTTGTGCAAGGAAAAGTATTGAAATATGCATTTTAAACCTTATACCATAACCCTTATTTATGTATTTATCTATGAGCACTTTGTGTTTGTATGTATGCTTGTGTGTGTGTTTGTAAGTGTGCGTGTTTGTTTGTTTGTGTAAGTGTGCAGGCTTGCGTGCGTACCTATGTGTGTTGGTATGTGCGTGTGTGTGTGTATGTGCGTCTGTTTGAATGTGTGTGTGTGTGTGTATGTGCGTGTGAATGCGTGTGAATGCGTGTGAACGTATGTCTGTCTGTCTGTGTGCGCGCGCGTGTGTGTTTGTATGCGTGCGTGTCTTAATGCGTGAATGAGAGCTGATTGTTAGTTGGAAAGACCATATATCCGTTGTATTTGTTGGTATAAAGTCCGCTACACTGTTAAAGTATATGTTTATTTGCTGGTGAGTTTCCACGTCTAGAGCAATGTAATTCTGCAACACGTGTTTAAGTTCTCTCGTTCTGCTAACGACATGCTGTTAGTGTCTCTACTTATCTTTTCGCACACACGCATTTACTCGCACACATACTGACACACACACACACACACATACACACACACACGTCCGTGCAAAAACACATATGCACACGTGCGCTGGAACACAAACACACTTGCACAAAGAGGCCCAGGGCACTCGAATACCAACACATGCCAATACATATTCAAACTATCGTCCTTCTACTTTTATATTACACGCAGGGTTGGGGAGGTGGGTGGGGGAGGGGTGGGTGGGGTGGGGAAGGTGGCACTGGGGGGACGGAGGAGGAGGAAGAAAGTGAAGGAAAAAAAGAAGATGGGGAGGAGAGGGCAAGAGAAGAGAAGAGGACGAGGAAGAAAAGTAGAAGAGGAAAAGGTGGCAGAGGAAGAAGAAAAGATTAGAAGAGGAGGAGGAGGATGCAGATGATGATGGTAATTAGGTTGATGATGATGATGATGATGATGGTGATGGTGATGAGGATGATGGGGATTATGATGATGATGATAGTGATGATGGTAGTGATGATGGTGATGATGATGATTGTGATGATGATAGTGATGATGATGATGGTGGTGATGATGAGTAGTGATGATGGTGATGATGATAGTGATGATGATGATGATGGTGATGATTATAATGATAGTGATGATGGTAGTGATGATGATGGTGATGATGGTAGTGATGATGATGATGATAGTGATGATGACAGTGATGATGATGATAGTGATGATGATAATGATAATGATGATGATCATATTGATGATGATGATGATTGAGAGAGAGAGAAAAGTCCCACATTTCGCTTGAAACGCATCAAAATTGTTTGGCGGCTTTCAATATCCAAGGTTTCATATGAGCGAGAGCAACTTACATATATTTTCACTTATATTCTAAGATTTTAATTCCTTTTGATATGCACTGCAGTTGTATTCCCTGAGGGTTGTAATAACTTGTTGCTCGTTATGCAACAACATTAAAATGGTCTGCTGCTGTAGCATTTGGACTGATACTATGACAGGCACAATTATGCACTGTTACAGTATCAAGCAAATAAATTGCTTTTGCTGCAATCTTTATGAGTGCAGTGCGAAGCTGCTAATTTTATTTTGAATAGTTATTATTTTTTTCTTTTTTAGAACTGTTTTCCAATACTACTTTAAGATATGGCTGCAACCTAGCTACTTTAGACAAGCAAAGAAATGTCCTATAACACGTTCGCTTTTTAATTACATCTGCTCCTTTCAGTGGTACATGGGGCCGTACAGTCCACCAGACTGATCGCAAATCATGTGAACGAAGTATCGGATTTACGTCATTTGCGTCTGTTTGACCTCTTTTTTTATATAAACTTTTCCCCTGCGGCGATACAGCGATTTGCTTCTTCCTGGCCAACGCGCCGGTCCAGACAGCTCTCCTGTACAACTGGCGGAAGTTTTCTTGTTCGCACTTGGAAACTGTGCCTCGTACGGGCCCCCGCCGGAAACTCGGAAACTCGCGGTCGGCACGAAAGTTCAGCCATATTGTACCTACGATGTCATTTGACGCTGGAAACTCCACTTTTTAGTTAAGGGAGAGAGACCAGTAAGGGAGAAGGTGAGAGGGTGAGAAGGAGACAAGGGAGGCAGGGAAAGAGAGAGGGAAGGGAAAAGAGAGAGCGAAGGAGAATGAAGGAGAAGAGGAGCAGGCAGGAAGGGGAGGAAGCGAGAGGTAGGTAAGGAAGGAGGGGAGCACGAGGGAGAGAAGAAGAGAGAAAAGGAGAAAGAGAGAAGGGGAGAGAGAGAGAAGAGGGAGACAGGCAAGGGGAAGACAGAAGCCAGGAAATGAAGAGGGAGGGAAGGAAAGAGGAAGGCAAAGTAACAGGTAAAGGGCTGAGGAGGAGAGAGAGAGAGAGGGGAGGAGAATGGGAAGAAATGAAAGAGACAGCAAGAGAGGCAGACAGGGCGTAGGGAGATGGAGAGGAAGAGAGGATTGTAACGGTAAGGAAGGGAGACCAGCCGGAGAGAAAAAAATGAGTATAACAAATTGGTCAATTAACGGCCTTCCTGTGTAGCGTTTAGTGTTCGAGAAATGTTAAGGTTCGAGGTGAACTTTGACCCTTAAGCTAGGACCCCCGAAGTTCTGTCTGAGGGTAACAGCCTTTCCAGTACTATATTTCAGTAGTATAGCACACCCGTGCTACGTTATAATTCTAACTGCACTGTACCTGGATAACTGTCTAGGTTATTGTGCAAAGCACTCAATAATACCTGTTTTCAGATTGTTTCTATTGGCCAATATTTCGTACATTACACATCCATTACCAACGTAGCTCCCCTTACACTACCCAGCATACTAGATAAACTGCTCGATACCACCAACCACTTTCCAGTGGTTGAAGAAGGCGGTATTTGAATATGTCCCCAGAGTACCCCGTGCCGAAGGAAATATCCGAATCCCAAGAAGTGCAAATATACATTTTTCTTTGCCGTCTAGCATGAAACGTATCCGATGATAAAATTCCTCTGCAATGTATATTAGAACAAAATTTACTAACATGATTTCCTTTAAGCCATACTAATATACCAAAACAAGATATCGATGTAACTAACATATCTTGCTGTGCAATATATGAACCACCAACAAAAAAGCAAAAACAAAAAGTATATATTTCCAATATAAATGAATACTAGAACGGCAGACTGGGAAATCAATGATAACGAAAATTTCTCAGTATATTCAGAACTATTGAAATGCGTGAATCTTACACAAACTATACAAGGCTTAGAAGTAGAGACATTGTTTGGACTATTTGTTAATTTGTAATGTCTTATATTCACAAGTATCATTAACGGATTAAAGCGTTACAAAAGGTGTTCTATAGAATAAAAAAGTTATACGTTCTTTCTTTAATTTCTTTATTAGAAAAAAACATTACCAGTACACTCGCAACGCTTAAATGAACACGCCTGGCTCTTCAACACAGGCCACAACACCCATACTCCGAGTCTGGGCAGAGGAACAAACAGTTATACATTGCCGATCCCCAACATAAACCTTCACATATTTGATAGTGGCGAAGGTGTCGGGCGGCCGAGCATCCTTTGGGCCAGTTGCAACTTGTGAATGGTGTGATGATGGTGGTGGTGATGATCGCCGGTATGGTCAGTATTACAATCAATGAATATGGTGACGAAAATAGTGGGCGATCATGGTGTTGATGATAATGACAATTTTGATGATGGTGATAATGATGATGATGATGATGATAATGGTAATGATGATGATGATGGTAATGGTGATGATAATAAAGATGATGATGATGATAATCATGGTGGTAATGAATGTGATGATGGTGATGATAATGGTAATGGAGATGTGATGATGATAATGGTAATGGTGATGTGATGGTGGTAATGATGATAAGGGTAATGGTGATGTGATGATGAAAATGACTAATATGATTAAATGTTCAACCCCATAAAGCAAATTGCTTTTGGTAAATCATAAAAACTCCATCCCC
>NW_028234439.1:9623868-9631368 GCF_977035675.1 Penaeus japonicus
AACGCTGTATTCTCGTTCAGAGGAAATCTGACTAACGTTATAAACGAGTAATATATTTGATCGTTGATCCATAATTGACGAGGAGACCAATGAGAAGGAGCAGGGGCGTGGGGGGGAGGAGTGGGAGAGGTGGAGACATCGAAGAGTTTGTGTCCAGTTTGCCATCAAGAAAATAACTTTATTTTTATTCATATGGCATTGGTTATGGCAACGTGGGAGTGCTTTGTATGTTTGTATGTTACACGTGTGTGTGTGTATATGTGTGTGAATGTATATACGTATGTGTGTGTGTGAATGTATATGCATATGTGTGTGACTGTATGTGTGTATGCAGATCATGTGCACTTGCATATGAGTTAGACGAAGGCTTTCCGAAATAGCTTCATATGTTAATCTGGTTCTCACTCCAACGTAATTTCTGATCATTCTGCTGGAACCTCGAATTTTGTGAATGGTCGTACTGGATTCCTTCATGGCTGTCTCTCTTTCTCATTGCCTTCCTCTCTCTCTCTCTCTCTCTTATCTCTCTCTGTCTCAACCTCAACTCATTCTCTTTTATCTCTCTTTTTCATTATCCTATTCGCTTTCTCTTTCTCTCTCTCTCTCTCTCTTTCTACAGTAGCTATCTTTATCTCTTTATAAATCTATTCATCTATTAATTAATCAATAAACCTATCTATCCATCTATCTGTCAATGTTCTATCTCTCTCTGTCTCTGCGTATCCGTCTGTCTCTGTCTGTATGTCAGTCTGTCTCTCTCTCTCTCTGTCTCTCTGTCTCTCTCTCTCTCTCTCTCTCTGTCTCTCCCTCTCCCTCTAAAACATCGAAGGAAGCCTTTCTGACTTCCAGCAAAGGAAACCTTATACCGCTGTGTTTCGATTCTTTTTGGAAAGGAAATTCTCCCTATAGTTTATGGTAATACGATCTGACTGTTTTTGGTTTGGCAAAACGCATTTTTCCTACATGTAAGACAGAGGCAGTTCTACTACAGGAAAGGAAAGATCTCATTTGTCATCATGACACAGGCAAGGTACAACTAAGTACTTGGTAAGGTTTCTCATGCATGTCATAAAGGAATTTGTAACAAGTACATGCCATGATGTTAAGTTGGTAACATCAAGCTTACATCTCCGTCTCTTCCCTGTGCCCAACCCTTTATTCCTCCTTCGAAAAACTCCTACGTAATCCTTCCATCCTTCACTTGGCCAAAAAAGGATCCGATTTCGGCCTTTTCCTTTGAAGGAATTCATCCCCTAACCCCAATGTCCCCTACCCCCCGTCCCTCCTTCCATCCCCTCCCCCCTCCTCCCGTCCCCTTCCCCCTCTTCCCTCCACCCCTCCCGTTTCTTCTCTCCTCTCCCCCTCGCCTTCCCTACCCCATCTTCTTTTTTCCTCCCGTCCCCTCCCTCACCGCACCCCCCTTCCTTCCTCTAGCCCCTTCCCCCCCTTCCCTCCCCTCCCCTCACGTCCCTTCCCCCTTCCCTTCCCTCCCCTTCCCTCCCCTCCCTCCCATTACTCCCCAGCCGTCTCTCCACCTACGTAAATCCGGCTGGGCTCCGAGGTCTCACCTTCAACCTGAGCTGAACTTCTACCAGCTCGCTGCCTTCGGGACTCATTGTTTTCTCTGTATTGTTTTCGAACAGTGTGTGTGCGTGTGTGTGTATGCGTTTGTGTGTGTGTGTGTGGGGGGGTGTCTGTGGGTGTGTGTGGGTGTGTATGTATGTGTCTCTTTTTTATGTATGGGTGTGTATGTATGATGTGTGTGTGTGTGTGTGTGTGTGTGTCGGTGGGTGGGTGTGGGTGTTTATCTCTGTGTGTGTGGATTGTGTGTGTGTGTGTGTGTGTGTGTGTGTATGTGTGTGAGTGTGTGTGTTTATGTGTGTGTATGTATATGTGTGTGTGTGTGTTTATGTGTGTGTATGTATGTGTGTGTGTGTGTGTGTGTTTATGTGTGTGTATGTATATGTGTGTGTGTGTTTATGTGTGTGTGTATATATATATGTGTGTGTGTGTGTGTGAGTGTGTGTGTATATATATATGTGTGTGTGTGTGTGTGAGTGTGTGTGGGTGTGTGGGCATAATTATGTTTGTGTGTGTACCTAAGTGTGCTTTCATGTGTGTTGCTGTGTGCTTGTATTGAAAGCGTGTTTAAAAATCTCAAAGCTCCTTACTTTATTGCATCAGGCGGTAATTCTCCACCCAGGCCAGGTGGTATCGATGTGTGCGTGTGTATTGAAGCCGTGTTATTGTAAGTGGATTTTGTAAGTGTGGTGCGTGTAATTGCCGAAGTTCAGCGTATTGGATTACAAGTACGATGCACCTTGAAAGATTCTGCGTTCTATGAAGCGTTCTTTTTTATTAAGTGTCAAGCTTTGTAAGATCTTTAACTGTATTGCAAAGATTGGATGATGTGGTACCTGTTGCCTAGTGTGTGTACTGTCACACTTATCATTGTATTCATTATCTCTCTCACTCACTCTCTCTCTTTCTCTCTCTCTCTCTCTCTCTCTCTCTCTCTCTCTCTCTCTCTCTCTCTCTCTCTCTCTCTCTCTCTCTCTCTCTCTCTCTCTCTCTCTCTCTCTCTCTCTCTCTCTCTCTCTCTCACACTCACTCTCTCTCTCTCTCTCTCTCTCTCTCTCTCTCTCTCTCTCTCTCTCTCTCTCTCTCTCTCTCTCTCTCTCTCTCTCTCTCTCTCTCTCTCTCCTCTCCCTCTCCCCCCCCCCTCTCTCTCTCTCTCTCTCTCTCTCTCTCTCTCTCTCTCTCTCTCTCTCTCTCTCTCCCTCTCCCTCTCCCCCCCCCCTCTCTCTCTCTCTCTCTCTCTCTCTCTCTCTCTCTCTCTCTCTCTCTCTCACTCACCCTCTTTCTTTCATTAACGTGAAGGTGGTGAGAGGGTGAAATCATATGTTCGTTCATTGCGACTTGAAACCCTTGAGTATCGCCTCGTTTATGTATTCCGCTCTTGGGATATTGCAATTATAATTATGATGATATTAATACTACTACTGATACCAATACCAATATTACTTCTGCTACTACTGCTAAAATTACGAGTCAGTAACTCTGGTTATAAGGATAAGGATTATATCATGTAAGATAATTGGAATAAAGATAATAGTAATAATAATATTAGTGATAATAGCAATGATAATAATGGCAACAATGGCTTTGATGATAATAACAATAATAATAATGATGATAATGATAATGACAATAATGATAATGATAACAATAGTAGGAATAATAATGATAATCATAATAATAATGATGATAATAATAATGGTAATGATAATGATAATAGTATAATAATAATGATAATGATAATGATAATGACAATAATGATAATGATGATGTTAAGAGTAATAATGATGATAATGATAATCTTGATATTGATAATAATAATAATGATGATAATTATGATAGTGATGACAATGATAATAATGATTATGATAATGATGATAATAACAATAATAACAAAGATAATAATGATTAAGGTAATAACAATAATAATAATTATCATGATGATAATTATGACATTAATGAAAACAACAACAACAATAGTAATGACAATGATAATGATAAAAGAATGATAGAAATGATGATTATAATGATAACAATAATAATAATAACAGTTATGATAATCATGATAATCATGACAATCATAATGATACATACAATAATAATAAAAGAATGATGATGATAATAATAGTAATAACACAATAATGAAAAATAGGAATAATCATGGTGATAAAGAAAGTGATGCTAACAGTAATGAGCAATGATAACAAGGGTTATTATGAGAATGATGATATTGCTACTGATAATAATGATACTGAATATGATAATAAAAACAATAACGTTAGTGATGTGGATGACTTCAATGATATAGATGACATTTTTTTTTTCTTCGCCACCCCCCCCCCACCACCACCACAAAAGAAACAAATAAACATGTATATACAAAGTAAACAGACACATGAAAGAGAGTGGAACGAATAAACACTAGTAAACAAGGCCACTTCTTTCCCTCGACCTCAATGGAGCGAGAATCTGTGTTTATGCCGTGAAAGCACACGATAAACCCAAGGCATTATTCCCATGACGGAACCCGCCAGCCCGCAACGCCGCTCCTTGTTGGAGTGATAATCTGAGGGGCGAAGGGGGCTAGAGGAGGGATGGGAAGGGAAGGGGGCTAGAGGAGGGGAGGGATGGGGAGACGAGGAGGAGGGGGGGAGGGTAGGAGAAGGAATGGAGAGGATGGTCATTTTAAAAGACCTGTATGAGGTAGAGGAAGAGGATGGGAGTTGGAGGTGGAGAGTCAAGGCGATGGTGGTGGTTTCTAGAGAGTGGAGGGAAAGTAAGGTGCGGGAGGAGGAAGGGGGGAAGGGGGGTGGGGGTTAGAGGGAGGAAAAAGAAAGAGGAGTAAAATAAAAAAAAAATGTTGGAGCAGATGAAACATGAGCATAAGGCGGGAAAAGATATTATTGTCGAGGACTTAGAGCAGATATAGGAGTAATAGAAGGAATAGCATATGCAAAAGAAGCAGAAGGAGGAGGATAAAGAAAAAGTAGGATCAGAAAGAAATGGATAAGAAAGAAGAGAAAGAGAAATCAGGAGATGAGAGGAAGGGACAGGGATAAGCGCTGGCTAATGGGGTTGGCAACGTGTTTGTGAAACGGAGCAAGCAAGGATTGGAGAAGGACCAAAGGGGCGCCAAGTGGGGTGGGAAAGGTAAAGGTCGGTGTCCTTTTGGGCGGGTCAGGGAGGGAGGTCACCGGAACTGAAGAAGGTAAGTAGGATTGGATCTTTTACCGAGGGGTTGAGATAGCCCTATGTTCTAGGAATAATTTCAGTGGGATATAGAATTGTGTACTTGGAGAGCATGTGACGTGGAAGTATCAAACCAGACGGTTGTTTATCATAGTATTGTATCATAGCATGAGCCATGTGGTGTGGAAGAATAACAGCAAGCAACAAACACAAGACGAACAATTTTTTTTTTGTAGAATTTGGAGGAGAAAAAAGAAAAAATGCAAAGTTGGGTAGGCCTACTGTCGAAACCCCGACAAAACCAACTACTTCACTTTTCCTGGCACTCCCGCTGGCGCTCTGTTGCACGCGAATTGCAAGTTGCATGCAAGGCTTTCATGAGCCCCCCCCCCCGACATTGCTAGGAGGGATTAGAAGGGGTAGGGGGGGAGGGGGTTAGAGGGAAGGGTTATATGCGGTCCACACGAATATATCAAAGTTAGGGAACAGAGATGTAGAGAAAGAGAAGGATAAACAAGTCAGGGCGAGAGAGGAAGATAGAAATGCCCACCAACATAAAAGAGAGAGAGAAAAAAAACAGAAAAATACGAAAAGGAAAAAAAATAAAACAAAGGTAAAAAATGCATAAATAATACAAAAACGCATCGGGCCACATGCAACCATGCTAAGGAGTAACATATTAATTGGCACTTGCTTCACGTACACGAGATCGTGTACTATCGCTTTCTCTGTATCGAAACATCTACATAAAAGGTTTCTTTATACGAAAGTACTCTCTTCTGACATTATCTGTTTTAAAGGTTAACCTCCATCAATTATTCACATTTAATACAAGCGAACCCAAAGTGAGTGACGCAAATTGCTTCCCTCTCATTTTTTTTATTCTTTTATTTCTTATATTTCCTTTCTAAATTTCAATAGCCTATTTGACTATGGCATATTTTTATTCCTTTGTGTTGTCGTATCTTTAGGCGTAGCTAAGCTTTGTATTTCAGCTGTTATTCTGAATCTTTATCCATACTAGGATTAGACTATCTGTTTGGTAGATTATGTGTAAGTTATGTCAGTCATGAGCCATCTTGAACGGTCCAGTGGTCAAGTCTCCTTCTCTAACACTCACTCAGTCACTGACTCTCTCTCTCTCTCTCTCTCTCTCTCTCTCTCTCTCTCTCTCTCTCTCTCTCTCTCTCTCTCTCTCTCTCTCTCTCTCTCTCTCTCTCTCCATCCCCCCCTCCCCCTCCCCCCCCTCTCTCTCACTCTCTTTCTCATATACACCTCCTCTCTCTCTCTCGCTCTTACTACTTCTCCTTCTCTGTCGTTCTCTCTCTCTAGCTGTCCTTCTGTTTTGCTCGTTTTTTTTCTTTCTTTCTGGGTTTGAAACTGTACATCTCTGTGTCTTGATCTCTATGCCCTCCCTATCTCTAATCCCATTGATTACTGCGTGTCTTTCATTCTGTCTATGCTTGTATGTTTCTCTCGCCAAATTTCTGTCTTTTTCCATTCCCTCTTTTTCTATCTGCCTCTTTTTGCATCTGCGTCTCCCCTATTTCTTCCTTTCTTTCTGTGTCAGCATGTCTCTCTGTGTCTTTTGGTCTTTTGGTCTTTTGGTCTATCCATCTACCTATCTATCTATCTATCTATCTCGTTATTTCTTTTTGTCTACCTTAAAGTTTTTGTCTCTGTTCTCTGTCTCTGTCTCTCTCTCTCTCCCCCCCTCCATCTCTCTCTCCTCTCCGGTCCTCTCTCTCTCTAGTCCACTGCCTACTTTTAACTCTACTTCCTTCCGTCCCTCTTCCTCTCCCCCTCCCCCCATTTTCGCTCTGTCACTTCTTGAGGGAACTCTCACTAAGCACTCCGTTTCCAATACATTTCCCTGTCCATTCCTCCCAGTCTCTGATTTCTCTTTCTCTTCCCCTTCCTCCGCCTCCTCTTCCTTCTCTCTCTCTTCTTTTACCCTCACATTGACCTACACTGTGTCCTATTCTGTGGGGTAGATTCGCGAGGCAAGTCTTATGTGGAAATTGCATGAGCAGGAGGAAGAGGAAGAGGAAAGAGAGGAGGAGGGGGAAAACGAAGAGGAAGAAGAGATGAAGGAGGAGGAAGAGGAAGAGGAGAGGGAGGAGGAGGAGGAGGAAGACGAAGAGGAAGAAGAGATGAAGGAGGAGGAGGAGGAGGAGGAAGGTGAGAGGGAGGAGGAGGAGGAGGAGGAGGAGGAGGATGAAAGGGAGGAGGAGGAGGAGGAGGAAGACGAAGAAGAAGAGGAGGTGAAGGAGGAGGAGGAGAAGGAAGAGGAGGAGGAGGGGAAGGAGGAGGAGAAGAAGAAGAGGAAGAAGAAGAAGAAGAAGAAGGAAAATGATGAGGAGGAGGAAAAGACGGAGAAAGAGGAGGAATAAAAGGAGGAGGAGAGGGAGGAGGAGGAGGAGGAGGAGAAGGAGGAGGAGGAAGAGGAGGAAGAGAAATAGGATAAGGAGGAGGAAGAGGAGGAAGAAAAGGAGGAGGAGAGGGTGGAGGAGGAGGAGGAGGGAAATGGACAGAACTAGGTAACTAGATGGATGAGATAGAGAGAGGGAGAAAAACAGAATGCAGAGATAAACAGGAAGAGGATGGGGAGGAGCCAAAGAAAAAGGTCAGAAGATGAGAAGTGAAATCTGTAAGAGGAGAAGAGGAATAAGAAGAGGAAAAAAAGACAAGAGCTAAAAAGTAAAAGGGAAATCGAGAGAAGGAAGAATCAGA
>NW_028234439.1:9646368-9648868 GCF_977035675.1 Penaeus japonicus
GGGTGCCATTCAAGGCTCTCTCACCTGCTGGTGCTAGAAAAAAGTGGTGCCATCTAGGTTTTGGACGTTAAGCTTGCACGATATTACGGTAATTATAGTAATTAGGACTGCAGTAGCCATCATCACTCATTCCTTTTTCATAGCAAAATAAAATGGGACAGTGATCCAAAATCCCCGAACGTCGTGTACGTCATGACGCCCGTCGTCAGGCCAAAGCTCCTACGTCATGTATGTCATGACACCCGTACTCAATGGGTTAATAGAAGAAATATCAATAAAATTCTCATTGCTAACTTTAATAAACCTCTAATCATCAGGCGGTCAAAGAATGGACCATAATTAGGTTGATAATGCTCGTGCACAGGGTAGGTGTCTCGACATAAGATGTGGTTTTAATAGATGTCCGATTTCAGATTTTACTTGTAAGTGTCATGAGCTACTGTTGGTGAAACTTCCAGCATTTTTTATTTTTTATATCTTTGATATCTCTAAAGGTGATGCTAATCATGAGTGATTACAGCAATGGCTTCAGTTAACTGATGCTAAATCATCTTTTATTTCCAGAGATGATTTTTATGCACATCGGCGTGAGCAGCTTAACTCAGAGAAGCGCTAAAAGCAGATAGAAGGATTGCTTACAGTTGTGAACAGCTAGCAAATAAGGCAACTCATGGTGATGGTGGCTGTTTGGATTTGCTGTAACTGATGTTCCTGGTGTCACTGAGGCATCTTTTCTTGCACCAATAGGTACTTCTGACCGCAGTGGTTTAATGCTGATTACAAAATTGCTCATAATGAGAAGCATATCAACTGTGGTCTCGTAATCGTACCCAGCTAAATTAGTTAAATAATACCAGCCACAAGCTGAAGAGTTTAATAATACTGCAATGGCTGATTAAAATACATATCTGCGAGAGGTTCTTGCTGAGGCTTGTCGATCACATAAGTGGTGGTCTGCATTGAAATCGTCTTTGTTTGGTATTGAATCTACCATGCATCCCTTTCATGATGCTGATGGTTCTGGAAATTCTGACCCATCCATGAAAATTAACATGCTTGCAGAAATATATATATATATATATATATATATATATATATATATATATATATATATATATATATTTTTTTTTTTTTTTTTTTTTTTTTTTTTTTATGATAGGTGACCAACTGACTCCAAAATTGGCTGTTGTGTTTAGGCGACTCCTGAAATCTGGTAGTTTCCCCCTTTTTTGGAAAAATGCAGACATCACTCCCGTTCCAAAGGGTGTTAAAATTGCTTTACGATCGGAATATCGTCCTGTATCCATAATGCCGATTTTTTCAAAGATTTTTGAGTTCGGCGTCAATCTCCTTATTGACATCGTCTGAAACTAATACCGGCTTCTAAGTTTGGTTTTTGTAACTGTGATGCCTTGCTTACACTTGCTCATGATTGTCAGGCCAGTTTAGATGCAGTATCGTGGTATTGCAATTGGCTTCAATGATGTATTTAAGTTAGTTAACCATGAGGGCCTCCTGTACAAGCTCCAACTCTGGAATCGGTGGTTTTATTTTTAATGTTGTTATTTTTATTATTATTATTTTTTTTTTTTTATCATTATTATTATTATTATTATTATTTTATCTAACCGTCTTCAACGTGTTTGCGTAGATGGTTGTTTTACTGACTTTAACTCTGTTGTCTTTGGTGTTCCCCAGGGTAGTGTCCTGGAACCCTTATTTTTACTTCTGATGTGACCAACAGTCTTGAAAATAAGATAATTTCCTACGCCGTAGTCAATGCTTCTTTGAGATCTTTGTAGATTTGTTACTTGGTGTTACGCGGGGTATGAGGGTTAATGGCAGGAAGACCAACTTCATGATTATTAGCAGATCATGCACACTTATCACTTATTTATTTTGAATTATTTTGAATATTTAAAGCTATTGGGTATCACATTAGATCTTTAATTGACTTTTGAGAAACGTCTACAAGACATACCATCATCTATTGCATAAAAACTAGGCCAGTTTTGAAAAGGTTATAAAACACACACCTGTGACTTTTATTCTGAAACATTTTGAAAACTGTTCACAGATCTGGATGTCTGCAGCTGACTGTCATCTCAAGTTGCTTGAGATGGCATTCAACTAAGCTAAGATCTATAATATATGTTGAGCATGATGAATGAATGAGTGCGTTCTGACACCCATACGTCAAGATGCTTTGTTCCAGCTACTATTAAGCTCTGAAACAAGTTGCCGAACCATATAGTCCAGTTGGACACTATTGTAAAATTTCAGTGAGGCAAACAATTTTTATATTTCTCTTCAACTTACCAGTCCTGATTTTTAAAGGATAGTATATTTTGCTAATTCTTGTAAACTTGCTATCCTTTTAACTCTTAACTCCTAACTCCTCAGTGCTTTTTATCAGTGTTTTTTCCAGTTGTTACTAGGTATTTTAAGTTTTCTTTATGTTGTATTTACCTTCATGTTCTCGCACCCTGTTGAAAAGCAT
>NW_028234439.1:9656368-9658868 GCF_977035675.1 Penaeus japonicus
AAATCTCTTTTGGTTGACTTCTACCTCCTTCTTTCGGCCTTTTTCTCAACTCGTGAGGGACTACCTTTCATGTCTCATTTGCTCCTGTGGACACACTATCTTTTTTAGGGTGAGTTTACCCTTTTTATGCGGTTGAAACTTCCCTGGAAAAGTAAATATGAACACTGGCACATGCGTCGTTGCTTAATCGAGCACACAAACACACTCAGACACTCCACTCTCATATAGATACACTCAAACACTTCACTCATACAGACACACTCAAACACTTCACTCATACATGCACACTCAAACACTTCACGCTTTATTAAGATCACACAAACCACGTTCACTCATACAGACACAACTCAAACACTCTTCACCCCTCAAAACACTTCACGAGATCATAACAGACAACACTCAAAACGACTCACATTTACAAACAAACACTTAAAAACAATATACACTTCACACTCTTATAAGATCTACACTTAAATAAAAACACTTCACACTTTGCAACACATAATTAACGAAAAAAATAACAAAACACAAACACACTCAGACACTCCACTCTCATATAGATACACTCAAACACTTCACTCATACAGACACACTCAAACACTTCACTCATACATGCACACTCAAACACTTCACGCTTATAAGATACACACAAACACTTCACTCATACAGACACACTCAAACACTTCACTCAAACACTTCACTCATACAGACACACTCAAACACTTCACATTTATACAAACACACTTAAACACTTCACACTTATAAGATACACTTAAACACTTCACTCATACAGACACACTCAAACACTTCACTCATACAGACACACTCAAACACTTCACACTTACATACACACTCAAACACTTCACACATACATACACACTCAAACACTTCACACTTGCATACACACTCAAATACTTCACTCATACATGCACACTCAAACACTTCACGCTTATAAGATACACACAAACACTTCACTCATACAGACACACTCAAACACTTCACTCAAACACTTCACTCATACAGACACACTCAAACACTTCACATTTATACAAACACACTTAAACACTTCATACTTATAAGATACACTTAAACACTTCACTCATACAGACACACTCAAACACTTCACTCAAACACTTCACTCATACAGACACACTCAAACACTTCACATTTATACAAACACACTTAAACACTTCACACTTATAAGATACACTTAAACACTTCACTCATACAGACACACTCAAACACTTCACTCATACAGACACACTCAAACACTTCACACTTACATACACACTCAAACACTTCACACATACATACACACTCAAACACTTCACACTTGCATACACACTCAAACACTTCACTCATACAGACACACTCAAACACTTCACTCATGCAAACACACTCAAACACTTCAAACTTATTCAGACACACCCAAACACTCCGCTTTCATACAGACACACACAAACACTTTACACTCACATAGACACACTCAAACACTACACTAATACAGACACCCTCATACACTCCACAGTCATACAAAGTCATTCAAACAGGTGACACACACACAAACATATATACACGTACACAAATAAACTACTGACGGATTCGCACACACATCCACAAACACACACACAAGCACACGCACATACACATGAACATACGCATATACGCGCGCGCCTGAGGACATACAAGCACACATTCTTCAGCTATCTACCTGTCTCTCTGCCTGTCTAGCTAAATTCAGCCATATGGCAGCCTATCAATAATCAATGAATATTATGTGGATCTTCGATGTTATTAGTAGTAGCAATGAAGGGATTAAATGATGATGATGATGAGCCAGAAGGTGATGAGGATAACGATGATAATGACAATAATGATGAAAGTAAAAAGTAACAACAATGACAGTTGCAAAAGAATGGTAATAACAATAAAAATAATAGATAACGATAGAGCGCATCGATGATAATGTTGATAAAATAATATGAATGATAATACGAATGATAATGATAATGATACAGATAATAATGATGATGTTGATACTAATAGGATAATGATCACAACAATAATGATAATGATAATGATGAGTATAATGACAGCAACAACTATAATGATAATAATGATAATATTGATAATAGTAATTATAGTAATAATGATAATATTGGTAATGATAAAAATGATGATAATAGCAAGGATGAAAATAATGGTTGTGATGATGAGGATAATAATGATAATGATAGAGGATGATAATGGTAATAATAACAGTAATTGTGATGATAATGATAATGATCATAGTACTAGCAACGACAGCAACGACAATTACAATAATGATAACAACAACAACAGCAATATAACATCTAACAACAGCAATCATGATAATAAAAATGATGATGATAAAAGTAATAATAATTGTAATGACAATGATAATGAGTATAATAATGATAATAATGATATTAACAATAATAATTAACAAGAATGATAATAATGATAATAGGAATGAATA
>NW_028234439.1:9676368-9681368 GCF_977035675.1 Penaeus japonicus
ACACCACCCACACACAAAAAAAAACATAACACAATACCCACACACAACCAAAAACATCAACACACAAACATATATATATATATATAATATCTTTATATTTATAATATATTATTGATTTATATATTTAAATCTATCATTATATATATCTATCATATAATAAAACACATATAAACACTATAATTTAACTAAATAACTAACTCTATATAATCTATTCTATAACAATATTTTTATAAATTATTAATATAACATACTAATATATATACTAAATATTATTATATATATTAAAGTGTGTTATAGTAATAAGATAGTATATCTATATATTTGTATAAATGTGTATATATATATATTTATATATATTTATTATATAATATATATATATTATATATATTTGTTATAAATGTGTATATATTTATATTTATATATCTATATATATATATATATATATATATATATTATATATATATGTATGTTCTATATATATATTATATATATATAATATAATCTATATATATATATTATATATATATATATATATATACATAAATATATATATACATATATTATATATATATAAATATATATATATATAATGTATATATATCTAAAATAATAATATATATATATATATAATAATATAATATATATATTTATGTATTTATGTATAACATATATATATATAATATATAAATAAAATATAATATATATAATAAATAAAATATATATATATACATACATTGCATATATATATAATATATATATAATATATATACATAAATGTATATAAATATATATATAATAATATAAATATATAACATATATATATATATGTTTGTTTGTTTGTGGTTGTGTGTGTGTGAGTGTGTGTGAGGGTGTGTGTGTGTGTAAGAGTAAAGTAATCCTAAATAATAAATAATTACATATATATACTAATATATAACAATCAATATATATCTATATACATAAAATATTTACAAAATTATAAAATATAAAAATATATATATAAAATATATAAATTCGTGTGTTGTGTGTGTGTTGAGTGATTGATGTGTAACTAAATTCAATAAAAAAGTAAACATTTATATTCTATATATATATACAAATATATATGTATATATAAAATATCTATAATATATAATATATAAAAAAATGTTTATGTATAATAATATATCTATCAAAATAAAATATATATATATATATATATATATATATAATAGGCGTGAGTGTGGTGTGTGTGTGTTGTGTGTGTGTGTGTTGTGTAATTTATAAAATTTATAAAAATTTATATATATATATCAATAAATATATAAATATATATATAAAATATAATATATTAAAATATATACGTACACACACACACACATACGCACGCATTCATTATGTTTACATATATATGAAGAAATTAGTGCCTACTGATGTTTTTAGACGGAGTGGTGGATAGATAAGCCGATAAATAGACAGACAGACAGAGATATCAACCGAACGATCGATCGACAGGTAGATTTGCAAAAGCAACCGTTACTGAAATAACGGCCGAAAAGCATGGTGCAGCAATTCCAAACAATTGAACACGCATCAATTTTTTTCTGAACAATATTCCATCATTTTCCCGTGTACGTTCATCGTGCAATCAGTTATTGATGCCTGAAAATTGGGCATTTTTTACATTTGCAAATATGAGGTGAAACAATGGATTTTATACGTTGTTTTGAAGGGATTATGTATTACGGAAAGTGATTATTCGGTCCGTTTTGTTGCACTTTTCTTTTTGTTTTGTTTGCGGTGTGCAGTTCATTAAAAAGAGTGAGCGAGAATGGGGGAGGAGGAAATGCCATAGTTGCATGAACATTTATGAGGTGAAAGACGAAAGAGGCAATCGTTATAGCTGATAACTACGAAATGATAATAATGATGATAATTGTTACTATGAAAATAATTACAATGATGATAGTGAGGAGAGTGATAATAATGAAAATGATAGTGACGATAGTAAAAATAACGATAACAATAAAAACAGTAACATTACTGATAATGATAGCTATAAAAGTGATAAAGGCAATAGCACTAATAATTATTATGATAATAGTGATAATAACGATGATAAAGATTGTGATCATAACAATAGAAACACCAAGAACAATAATGATAATAAAGTTGAGAATAATGAAGGTAATAGCTATATCGATAATTTCAATGATGATGGTCATAACAATGATAATGATATTGATAATAATGATGATAAGAATGTTAATGAAAATTATAACAACAACAGCGATATTAACAGAAGTAATGATAAAAAGTCATCATCATATTTGTAATGGTAATAACAAAAATTAAGATTATGAAAATTATAAGTAATGAGATAGATAAATAGACGATACGAAATTGAAAATGAATATAGATAACTTATAAACAAGTTCCGTATGCAAACATATATACTTTATACACAGTATGAAATGAAATGAATAAGATTAATGTTTATACGGGTAAACAAGTTCCAGAATATAATAAATAGAATATCACAATAAATGTTTTTTAAAACACGAAAACAAAAACTAAAAATAAAAAAAATAATTTGTCAATGTATAGATATCCAGTCTTAGGATGATTAATGGGAGAGATACGATGGTTCTAATGCCATGGTAAAAATCGTTATTTAAAAATAAACAAACGAACAAACAAAAAAAATCGTCCTAGTGAAAAAATGCACAGCGCTGACCTATTTCCAGGGCGGTGAAATCCCCCCTCTCCCCAAGGGAACTTATGCAACATTAGCATTAATGTACACGGAATTACACGCGCTCGTCTATCCGCCGCCCTAATCTATCCCAGGCTTTATGTATCTCTAAAGTCCTTTAAAAAATAAATGGACTTTTCCTTAATCGCCGTCGGTTTCAACATCCGTTGCGTGCGATCATTTCAGCTTCCCACGCGCGTGCAGACGGCAAAGCGACATGGGGTGGGGTAGATGGGGAAGGGTGGAGGAGGGAAGGGGAGGGGTGGAGGAGGGAAGAGAGGGAATGGGTAGGGGAGAGGAGGGGAGGGAAGGAGGAGAGGGGGTACGGAAGGTTGACATGGGAGGGGTGGGGAAGAGGACATCATATCATTATCATTATCATCATTATCATTATCATCATTATCATTATCATTATCATCATTATCATTATCATTATCATCATTATCATTATCATCATTATCATTATCATCATTATCATTATCATTATCATTATCATCATTATCATTATCATCATTATCATTATCATCATTATCGTCATTATCATTATCATCATCATTATCATTATCACCGTCATTATTATCATCATCATCATTATCATCATCATTATCATTATCATTATCATTATTATTATCATCATTATCATTATCATCATTATCATTATTATTATCATTATTATTATCATCATTATCATTATCATTATTATCATTATCATCATATCATTATCATCATTATTATTATAATCATCATCATTATCATCATTATCGTTATTATCATCATCGTTATCATTATCATTATCATCATCATCATTATCATTATTATTATCATTATCATTATCATCATTATCATTATCATTATCATTACCATTATTATTATCATCATTATCATCATTATTATCATCATCATCATTATCATTATCATTACTATCATTATCATTATCATCATTATCATTATCATTATTACTATCATCAATAGCATCATTGTCATTATTATTATCATCATCATCATTATTACAATCATCATCATTATCACCATCATTATCATCATTATCATTATAACTATAATCATCATTATCATCATTATCATTATCGTTATTATCATTATCATCACTATTATTACCATTATCGACATGCTAATTCATTATCATCATCCATACCATTATCATTATCATCATTATCATTATTATTATCCTTATCACTATAATTGCTTTTACTCTTTTATTGTTATTATCATTAGCATTATTTGCATCATTATCACCATTACAGATATTATCATCATTATCATTGGCAATATCATCAATACCATCGCTATCATCATTAATATTACCAATGTAATCATTATCATATTTTTTGTTGTTAATGTTATCATCATTACATTATCATTATTTTTATTATCACTGTTGTTGTCATTATCATTTTCATCATTCTGAATCTGTTATCATCATAGTTATATTATGATCATTATCATTGTCATTGTTATGCTATGATAATTTCCACTATCATTATTATTATCCCTTTTTATCCTTACTATTATTATCATCATCTTATCATCATTATAATTCTCATCACCTTCTTCAACATCAGCATGTGTTTCATCATCAGCATCAGAATATTCATCCTTATGATTATCTTATTAGAACAACCGTAATATTATAAATGTTCAATCGGAAATATGTGAATAGATCAGAAACGTTTAACAGTTACACGAGTATTGTGTTGTAATATTTAATGAGTTTTTGTAAAACTCGATAATTGCATTGTTAAAAGTCTAATAGAATTTTGTCTTTAATTTCATGTGTACGCATGGAATATTATTTCATCGGTTAGCGTGTGCATAAAAAAAAGGTGTATTTTATATTTGATCTATCATTTCGATCTATCTACAGTATATATGGATGCTTTCCGTCTATCCGTCTCCCTGCCTTTCTCTCCCTTTCCCTCTCCTCCTCTCTTTTATTCTCTCTCGACGAGAGATGGGAAGGAGGGGCTCAGTCTCAAAGGCGGTAACTGCCGCTTTGACCTCGGAACAGTTCAGATTTAGTCCAATGAAGACCTTCCTCTGCCTCATCCGTTGCTAAATCTGAGCTAATTCAATCTCTCCCCCCCTACCCCCCCTCTGTCTGTCCTCCCCTAACCCCAGAAAATACACGTACAATTATCCCTTCCAGTGCAATTGCAGTACTACTGAAAAAATATGCACAAAACCTGATGACTTCATCATTTGCATAGTAGCAAAAACGTCAGTAATGAAACAGTAGGGTTGCCTGGGA
>NW_028234439.1:9693868-9696368 GCF_977035675.1 Penaeus japonicus
ATCTTATCGTTATCGTTATTATTACTACGATTAACCTCATCAGCATTATCCTTATTATTATCATAATTTTTACTACTTTCATCATCATTATCATGATTTTTACTATTTTTATTATCATTATCATCATCTTTACTACTTTTACTATCATTATATTTTTTTATGACTATTGATAACATAATCATTATCAACCCTATTATTACCATCAAAATCATAGTTTTTATTATTGTTATCCTAATCATTATTATCCTTGATGTTGATGTTGTTGGCATCATCATTATCATCATCGTAACTGCTATCGTTACTACTAATATTTTTTTATTACTATTATTATATTTTTATTATTGTTGTTGATAATATTATCATTATCATCATCAATAGTGTTATCATTAAATTGTTTATTACTATTCAAATGAGCTTTGTTATTGGTGTTATTATTGTTATCATTATCCTTTATACTATTATCTTTATCATCATTGTTATCATTGCCATCATTATCATTACTATTGTTCTTATTATTACTAGTATTGTTATCATAATCATTCTTTATCATCATCCTTATCATTATCATTATTATTATATTGTGCTATTACTTTTACGAGTACTATTATTATCGTTTTTATTGTTATTATTGTAGTGAATTATCCCCTGGTATCAGGCGGGTCATCCCGCAGACTTCGGGCCGCCTGTCCCCTGACGTCACTAAAGAATCTACGGACCTTTCCGCCCTGCAAGACGATTATTATCATTACTCTTGCTATCATTATAATTAGTGGTTATTTGTCCATATCATTTCATCATTATCATGATCATAATTACTACTGCTACAATTACTATTATTTCTATAATTGTCAATATTGATGTTCTTCTTATTATCGTCATGATTATCATCATCACTTCTTACAGTAGTATCATTATTTCAAATCATAATTGTTATAATCATATTTGTTTGTTTTGTTATCACCAACTTAATGATTCTTGGTATCATCATCACTATCATTATTGCGTTTCTCATCATGGTAATTTTCTTGAAAATTATTATCATTATCATAATCATATCTTTGACACTATCATTATCTTTCTATCATTATCATTATTGTAATGGTTATAATCATGCATATCTGTATTAGTTTTTTATTAGACTATCTTTATTACTCTTATTTTAAATGATTTGCATTTTTTGCTGTTGTTATTGTTATTGTTATGATTCGTATCGTTATCATTTTCATTATTATAATTTTTCCTTGTAATCATCAATGGTAATATTGCTAATGTTAACACATTCATTATTACTGATCGTCTCTTTATGTTTCTCACCATTTTTTTTTTTTTTTTTTTTGTCATTGATAATATTATCATTATTGTTATTAGTAGCAGTGTTACTAACAAGTCGCTAATGTTAGCTCTCATAATTCCTACCATCAAAATTATAAAGAATTATGATGCTAATATGAATGATACTACTCTTACTTATACTATTGCCTCTACTACTCATATTTCTAAGTAACAGTTATCCTTATTCCTTATCCCTATTCCTTTGGTTTGTACCATCGGAAGCGTGTCAAGGGACTGAAGCCGCAGGTGTAGGAATGCTCTCCTCTCCTTCTCGCTTAAGTGGCACAGGATCTTGCCACTGTTATCTTTTTATTATCTTTATTGTTATCATTATTGCGATGAAGGTGATAACGATGATAAGTGTGAATGCCATCATTAGAACAGTTATCACCATGAGTTAGCTATTAGTATCATTATTGATATTACCTTTTTTCATTGTGAGTACCATTGCCTTAATCATCATATATGTTATCAGTAAGTGTTTTTATCATCGTTATTCATCCTCAGTACACCAATACCGACATGTAATTTGCCGCGAACAGAGTAAAACAAGATACGCTTAAAGATTATTATCAGTTGAGAAACAAACAGACAATCTATAGCACAGACTTGTGGTAGATAAGCGCGAAAAAAAAAAAAAAAATCTTCCGTGTACCTTTTATCGCTTCGTTGAGGGAAATCCCCCCCCCCCCCTGCGAACCCTTAGACTTCCGGGGGAAATATACCTCGAATATATTTGGTGACCGCGTATAATGGAGGTGAAGAGCGGCGCTAATTCCATTTCGGGCCGGAGGCTGCAGCGCTGGTCATTTTCTTGGGGTAATTCTCATCCGCGGTCGCAACGGCGCATTGATGTGCATTTAATCTGTGGACATTTATATAGATGCGATTGTATGTTGGATTAAATAAAGGTATGCAAAGTACACATATATAATTATAGGTAAATAGTGAGATCCGCGCACATCTCTACGGTCTCTTGCACACATACACGCGCATGCACACACATACATACACACACACACACACACACACACAAGCACACACATTCGAGAGTAAGGTAAATAAAAATAACGGGAAGGCTAACACATTCCTATTTTTTCTAGTGTTCATTCCTAACCTTAATTAGAAATAAATTTGCTCTAGGCCTGCATCGAGTAGGAAAATATGT
>NW_028234439.1:9718868-9721368 GCF_977035675.1 Penaeus japonicus
TTTTCCAAGCTGTTTGTAAACTCTCGGCAACTTTTGCAATATTCACCACAGTCTGCATCGAATTGCCAGGTACTGGACCATCGAACATAACAACTATGTCACTTCCCTATTCTATTCTACTTTCTTATCCCCGGGTCTCAGATGCACAGATGGGAATCTCGAGAGAAGAAGAGAACGAATACTATCATTATTATTATCATTATATTTGTGACTATTATTATCACTATCAATATACTTGTGACTATTATTATCATTATCTTTATACTGTGACTATTATTACCATTATCATTATTATTATCATCACTGTTCTTATCATCATTATTATGATTGCATTATCATAATCATTATCATTACCATTATTATCATTATCATACCATGATAATGATAATGAAGATATGATAATGACAATAATAATAATGATAATAGTAATAATAATAATGATAATAGCAATTATGACAATGATAGTAATAATAACAATAATAATGATAATGGTAATCATCATTATCATAATCATCAGTATGAAAAACTGATAATAACAAGAAAGATTATTGATAATAATGATAATGATGATAATGACAATGATAATTATGATAAGGATAATTATGATATCAACAGTAACAATGACAGTGATAATAGTAATAATGATAATAATCTTGATAATGATATTAATCATTAGAGCAATAGTAGTAGTAATGGCAATAATAATGATACTAAAATATTATGGTGTTGATGATAGTAACGATAATAATAATAATAATGATAATAATAATGATAATAACGATAATGATGACAACAATACTAGCAATATGATTATGATAATAGGGATGACGATATCAATAAGGATAGTGATGATAATAAAGATAAAAAGAAAAAAATATCATAATGCTAATGATAATAGTATCAATAATAATGATGATATTAACATTTATGATAATAATGATAATAACAATAGTGATAACAATGATAACAGAAATACCGGTAATCATGATAGTCATTACTGCTATAATCATTATCATCCTTTTCCTTAGTCATTATCAACATTGGCAGTACTATCACACCAGCCATCTCCATTGTTGCCATAGTTTTAGGTTCTGTTGTTGTTGATGATATTGGCATCACTGTTCTTCCACTCAAGAAGTGCATTTAGCTGTTCTTTTATTTCGACAGTCTGATTCGCACCAACTCTGTGTCACTGCATTAGTTTGGCATTAATTTTGCTTCATCTCATCACGCCCCCCCACCCCACCCCCCCGGCCATCCTCCGTACTTCCTGAACTTTCTGCGCCCTGACCTCACTCTTCTGTGGGAACATGTTTTTTTTCCGTTAGGATGCGAAGGAAATAGAAAATCAGCATTTTGGAAAAATATGAAAAATGGCCATTCACGGTACTATTTTAGCTAGAAACTTTTTTAACGTAAGTGTTCTATTATCTGCAGTACGCTTTCTTTCTCAAGCGATAGATATGGTACTACTGTAGATTGTTGAAAGCGTTGTATGGCACTTATTCACAACTGACATGCTTCTATAGGGCTAGTGTGTAGGACCCATCTTTTGTGTGATATGTAAAATCTGTATATCAGTATATTCCGGCCATTTTTATGTAATTTATCAGTTCATCCGTTCCAATTTACCAATTAATGTAGACTAGGGAAAGAATAACCACAACACATTTGCTTTACAATCATTTCAGAAATTGTTTGTTAGCACAACAGCCCTTTTGCTGCATGAGTTGCAAAGCAGTGAAGCTGCGTACTTCTATGTGACTGCTGCCGGCGAAATAGCATTTCTGAAAGTCACGCACTTTCTGAAATCTGCTATTCAAGATCAGCTAAATCAGTTGCCAGAGCTGAACAAAGTCTGTGTTGAGCGGTACTGTCATTATCAGCATACTAATAATTCTCTTGGTCCTCATTTTCCTTCCTCCACCGCCCGCTGCCACCGTTCCTCACTTTCAAAAGCCTCCCCCTCTTCTTCCCTCTTTCCCTTCCGCTTCCCTCCAGCAGGAACCACTCGTGCCCGCCTGGCATCTCGAGGTGTTCCGCGTTTTCTATGCGAGGGCTTGCCAGGGCCCACTGCAGGTTCTTTGGCCCATTCAAAACACTTTTCCGTTGTGTAGCGAAGGCAAACATATTGACAAAAGCTTGTAATTTACAGGTTAAGGCAGTAGGTGTAGCGCTGTTTGCCCCCCTCCTTTCTCCTCGACGTCCTACTTCTCCTCCTCCCCGTCTGGTCTTCTTCTACTTCTTCTTCCTTTTCTTTTCCTTTACTTCCTGTTTCTCCTCCCTCGCCTTATTCTTCTTCTCTTCAGCAGTGGTTCTTTTTTAACCTAGGTCTCCTAACTTTCCTGCTTGCCCTTTGCTTTCCCATTTCTTCCTGACTTGCATTATTTTTCATATTTTCTCTCTCTTCTCTTCCTTCTCAAACTTCCCACTTGCATTTTTCTTCGTCCTCAACTTCCTCTTTCATTTTTCAAGTTCTGTTCATCCTCCTCCTCTTTCC
>NW_028234439.1:9756368-9758868 GCF_977035675.1 Penaeus japonicus
TTATCAATATTACTGTTATCATTATCATTGTTATCATTATCATTATCATCAATATTACTGTTATCATTATCATTGTTATCATTATCATTATTACTGCTATCATTTTTGTTATCATCATAATTATCATCCTCACTATTATCCTTATCATCATAATTATCATCATCACTATTATCATTATCATCATTATCAGTTTAGCATTATGATTATAATCATTATCACCATTATCATTATCATCCTTATTACCATTATCACTAACATTACTATTATCATTTTTGCTACTATCACTAGTATGATGCTTATCATTAGTTATAATAAGTATTATTGTTATGGATATTGTTACCATCCTCATTACTATTATCACTGTTGTTATTGTAATTCTTAGCATCACTGTTATTATTATGATTATACATTTTTTACTATTATCGTTAGTCTCACGTACGTTATCATTACGTTTGCTGTTGTTGTTGTTCAACTATTATCATTATCGCTTTTGTATCATCATCAGTGGTAATTTTCTCTTTTTCTGATGATTTTCCTTTCGCCCTCTCCATTCCTTTACCTCTGTCTGTCTGCCTGTCTGACCCCCCCCCCCCCCCCACCACCACCACACACACACACACCGCGCTTTCTCTCTCTCTCTCTCTCTCTCTCTCTATATATATATATATATATATATATATATATATATATATATATATATATATATATAGATAGATATAGATAGATACATATAGATATAGATAGATAGATATATTGATATAGATATGGATATAGATATATATAAAGATATACATAAATAAATAAATATGTATATATATATATATATATGTATGTACATATGTATGTATATATATATGTATATATATATATATATATATATATATATATATATATATATATATATGTAAGGACGCATGTATGAATTTTATTTCAGCATGATATCTGTAGGAATATTTATTTTCAAAATTTGCTCTCTGTTATTCAAACATTTTTTTCGTTCGGCTTACTTACCTACTTCATATTTGTTGATTGCCTATCAGTTGTGCTTTTTCAGAGATAGATAGATAGACACACACACACACACACACACAGAGAGAGAGAGAGAGAGAGAGAGAGAGAGAGAGAGAGAGAGAGAGAGAGAGAGAGAGAGAGAGAGAGAGAAAGAGAGAGAGACTAAGAGAGAAAGAGAGAGAGACTAAGAGAGAAAGAGAGAGAGACTAAGAGAGAAAGAGAGAGAGACTAAGATACTAAGAGAGAAAGAGAGATATAGCAAGAGCCAAGGTACGCACTGGAGGCCATCATGAAGGAAAGAGGTCCGCCATCGCGCGCTCTCTCGCAATTACGCCTTTATGTCCACTCAGAACGTACGTGTCGGCGTGTGTGTCATACCCTAACCTGGCGATATGCATCAAAACTCCATTTATACACCATCAAAACATCCCTGTCCTGCTATCAAGCCGGCGTGGACGCACTATCAGGCCTGTAGTGACGAGTTGTACAAGCGTCGGTTACGTTCCATCATGTATTTTAGCATTATTAACTTCTCTTTTTCTTTTCAGGGTGATTTTTTTGTTTCCCCGAACCCTTTGCCATTGCGCTGCTGTCATCATTGCCATTTTTTCGCCTTTTTTTCTTCTTTTTCGATGCATTTGTGGTTATAGAGTGATGGTTATTCTCTTGTTGTTTTTCATTTCGTTATTTATTTGAATTAATTATTTGTCTGCTTTTTTGGTCTGTTGCCATTTTTTGACCACTAGCTTTTCATTTTTGTTTTTACTTTTCTAATAGGCGGTTATTGCAATTTGTCTCAGGTTATCGTTCAACGAAGCGGTTCCATTACTGTCATTTATGGTATGAGAGAAAGTAGCAGCAGTATAAGTATTTGCAAGAGTAGAAACAACCTAATTAGTAGACAAAATAGTCGTAATAGGGGTGGGGATGGCAATGGCAACAGCAGCAGAAAAAGCGAATAAAAATAGCAGTCGCGACAGAAATAGAGACAAAGTGTGGGGAAATAGTAGCTGAAATAACGACAGTATAAACATACCCAATTTAACGTGATAATTACCGGCATGATCATCAGCTCAAACTGGAGCTCGCCATTTCGTAATCAATTTCCTCTTTACCTGGACAGTACTGATGGCGAGATGAGGGAAGGGGGGGGGGGAGGAATACAAAATACAGCTAGGGTGAGCTGAGGGAGGTTGTGGAGAACAGGGGGGGGAGGGGTGAGAAGGAGAAAGGCGGGGAGGAAAGTGAACAGAAAGGGAAAAGCGGGAGGAGGAGGAGGGGGAAGGAGCGAGGAGGAAGACGACAGTGGAAAAGGGGGAGGAGGAGGAGGAGGGGGGGGGAGAAAGGATGAAGGGGATGAGAAAGGGGGAGGAAGAGGAAAGGATAAAGGGGATGGGAGGAGGTCTCTGAGAGGAAGGAGGACGGGGGGAGGGAGGGAGAAGTAGGAGTAGAGGACATGTACCAAATTGACTATACGGACCAATAAGCG
>NW_028234439.1:9788868-9791368 GCF_977035675.1 Penaeus japonicus
TAATATATATATATATATATATAATATATATATATATATATATATATACATATATATATATATATATATATATATATATATAATATATATATATATATATATATATAATATATATATATATATATATATATATATATATATATATATATATATATATATATAATATATATATATATATTATATATATATATATATATATATATATATATATATATGTATATATATATATATTATATATATATATATATATATATATAATATATATATATAATATATATATATATATATTATATATAATATATTATATATATATATATATAATATATACTGTATATATATATGCCGGACATTTACCCAAACCCCTCTCGAAGTCTGCGGGATGTTATCCATGTTTCATTAACTATCATAAAGATTTAAGAAGGGACTTCTGCTTCACAATCTAAAAAAAATTATAGCAGGTAAAGGTAGTGTGATGTCAGAGTACATGCTAGATGTTTTTCGTTTACATAGACGAGACGCATTCATTTATTAGTTCTTTACCTTAAATTGGGAGGGTTTTTTTATTATCTGCTTGAAATGTGAGGGTATGGTGATAAGAACAATAAACTAGAAAGGGCATTGTGTTATGATATGGTCAAGGACCACTGCTCTAGGTCCTCGCTTCTCTCTTCGTCCTATCCTTTATTCTCCTTTCCGAAGGAGGAACCAAACGGCTATGACGTCATCACTCCCAACGTGACGCCATCACTTAACATGACGTCACTCATCTGCTGTGACGCTCTCATCCATTTAGGCGTCACTCATCCGGCCTGAGAGGAAAGGAGGAATAGGAAGAGGGAAAGCGGGAAAGGGGAAACACGAGAACACGAGACGCACTATGCTATGTCCCTAGTTGATCCGTGATTGGCACTTGCCCTTCGATGCCATGCCAGAATGTGCGTCTGGCTGTCAAGGAGTTTTTCCAATCTTTTCCATGGCTGCCTTTGATCGGGAAGGGGGGGGGGGATTCTGTGACGCGATTCCGGCTCACGTAACACTCGCCGGATTTTTCTTCTTTCTTCTTTTTTTTCATCCTCTCTCCCACTTTTACCTTTAATTCTGTATCCTTCGTGATGAAAATGCTCACGCAGTACATGTGTGCAGGGAGTAAGTCTGCACATTACGCGTGGGGGAAGCCCCTATTGTTTATGAGCGAAATAAAACGGCAACGTCTGGCAATTAAATGAAATAATAAAGAAATACACCCCTCCCTCCGGAGAGAAAGATGGGAAGTGGATTTGTCATTATCATCAAAGACACAGGGTAGAATGTAAGATTTTTCTTCTGTGAATAATGCATACTTTTTATCTGCCTATACCGCTCTTTTCCTACCATTCTCTCTCTCTCTCTCTCTCTCTCTCTCTCTCTCTCTCTCTCTCTCTCTCTCTCTCTCTCTCTCTCTCTCTCTCTCTCTCTCTCTCTCTCTCTCTCTCTCTCTCTTTCTCTCTTTCTCTCTTTCTCTCTTTCTCTCTATCTATCTCTCTATCTATCTCTATTTTCTCTCTCTCTCCTCTTCAAGAATCTGTTCATCTTAATCCCTTATCTGTTATCACCTGGCGTATGAAACATTGACCAGTACCCAATTTTGCAACGTAATGAACATTTAAAGTATTCATCATTGTGCAATATTCATCATTGTTTAGAATAAAGATATCTATCAGCGCCATTTAAATCAAGCTCTTAAAGGCCTTCATCTCTGCCAACATTCATCATGGAGACTGGGATGGGCAGTTAGCGCTGGCAGATATACGCACTGCCGTCTCTCATTACGATAGAACAAAATGCGTTTATTGGGTTGAGGTGTTTGTTTCTCTTACTTCTTAAGCATTTTTTATTTTGTTATTCCTTTGATTTTTTTTCTCCTTCTTCTCTCTCTTCCCTTTTCTTCCCTTCCCTCCGAAAGCCCCATCGAAAAATGGCGGAAAAAAAGTGTAAACCGCTGAGATCGCTATTCCTGATAGCGCCAGAAAATAAAAAGATAAGTTAAATAAAATAAGATACTAATAAAAGAAAATTGAATCTGCAACTCTTCTTGCAACATATCACTTCTCACTGATTGCTTCCTCCGAGGGAAAGGACTTTAGTAATGTTCTCCCCCCCCCTCCCCCCACCACCACCAACAAGGAGATGTCCAAATAAATGACGAATAAAGGCGACTTGGGTACGTTTTTCATGCGTCTGAATTTCTTTCTTTTTTTCGTTTCATGTTTTTTCCTTAGATTATGTATTGGTTTCCTAAAAAAAAAAAAAAAAGAAAAAAAAAAAATCTACCTTTTATATTTCCTTTTTTATGTCAGACTTGGCCTCGATTACGCCATGGATTTGTTTAGAAATTGATTTTGAATCTATCTGTTTTCAATTTGGTTACACACTGGCATTTGTTTTGAATTTGGCTTTGGATTTGCTTCATATCATTTTCTGAAACCTATTTTGAGCTCATTGAGTTCCCTCTTGATGTTGC
>NW_028234439.1:9818868-9821368 GCF_977035675.1 Penaeus japonicus
CTCCCCTCTCTTCTCTCTCTCTCTCTCTTCTCTCTCCTCTCTCTCTCTCTCTCTCTACTTATATAGATATATATATATATTATATATATATATATATATATAAGATATATGTATATATATATATTCTTATTTATTATATATAATATATACATATATCATTTTATATATATATGCTGTATATATCCCTCTCTCCAAATCTTCCCCTCCTCCCCACCTCCTCTATCGTTCTCCTCTATTTTTTCCCTCTCTCTCTCTCTCTCTCTCTCTCTGTTTGTTTGTATATATATATATATATATATATATATATATATATATATATATATATATACATATATATATACATATATTCTCTCTATCTATCTATCTATTCATCCATCCATCCAGTCAATCTACCTATCTATCTACCTAACCACCCTCCCCTCGCCCTCTTTTTTCCATTATCATTGCCTCCCTCGCCCTTTTCCCTTCCTTCCCATCTCGTATCATCTATCCTTCCTCCAGCATCCCTCGCTCCTCTGGCAGTCCCATCTCCCTGAGCATCTAATCTCCATAGCATTATCTCTTCCCCTGCATCATGCGGCCGTGAGGCAGGTAGTGACCCTTCAATAACAGGCAATGAGGACGGAGATGCCGCGTTACTCACCTGAGAGAATAAGGGGTGGGTGGAGGGAGGGAGGGAAGGTGGGAGGGGGAGGGAGAGAGAGGGGTGAAGGCAGAGGGAGGGAGGGACGGAGAGGTATGGAGGGAAGGTGGGAGGGGGAGGGAGAGAGAGGGGTGAAGGCAGAGGGAGGGAGGGACGGAGAGGTATGGAGGGAAGGTGGGAGGGGGAGGGAAGGATGGAGGGGGACGGAGTGGAGGGAGGGGAGGGAGGGACGGAGAGGCATGGAGGGAAGGTGGGAGGAGGAGGGAAGGATGTAGGGAGAGGGAGTGGAGGGAGGGGGAGGGAGGGAGGGGCAGAGGGAGACAGGGAGGTGAATAAAGAAATGGAGTGGATGGACAGAGGGGATGTAGGATGTATGATGGAGGGGGAAGAGGGAAAGTGAGATGGGGGAAGAGCGAGAGAGTGGGGGGAGAAACAAATGGAGATGAAATGAGGGTAAATACAGAAAGATTAAGGACTTTGTCTAAGTAGAATCGCTGAGAGAGGGGGGGGGGGATTTAAATTATATTTACTCACACTAACAGCAATATAAGACGCGCGATCTATGGCCGAGGAAAGGTTACAATCTGAGACTGCAATGCGATTCTAACGCGAGAAAGAGAGAGAAATAGGAGAAGAGAAAGAGAGAGAGAGAGGAGAGAGAGAGAGAGAGAGAGAGAGAGAGAGAGAGAGAGAGAGAGAGAGAGAGAGAGAGAGAGAGAGAGAGAGAGAGAGAGAGAGAGAGAGAGAGAGTTACAAACAGACAGACAGACTGACAGACTGAGAGACAAGGAGTTAGACAGCCAGTGTGCACAAAAACAGAACTGTCCAGACAAACTTTTAGAGATGCCATCTAAGAATAATTTCGAGGATGAAAGGCCACCCTTCGGAAATATTGCTCGCCGCACAGATCGCCAAAACCTCAAGGGCTTCCAATCTAGTAAACATCCTTGGTGTAACTTTTGACTCAGCGCTTTAACTTTGCAGAAAAACAAGATGGAATCCCAGAAAAATACAACAACATCAACTTTGCAAAACGCAGCTAGACAATACATACACCTGTAAAAAGCGAATTCTTATCACCTCACCCTCGGTCGTAAGGTTATAGATCCGCCTAGTAACAGACTAACCCTCCTCGGTCTAGTTCTAGACCCCATCCCTCCCGAGCACTTCTGTGTGGGGTCGCGCCGCGGAAAAGCCCTGGCCGAGAATCAAGTGTGGGAGGAAGGCCGAGAGAGCGGAGGGGGGACGAGGGAGGTGGGGGCTCAGGGGGTAGGGAAAGGAGTGTGTGTGTGTATACATATATATATATATATATATATATATTAGAATTATAGATATAATATAATAAGTAAATAAATATCTGTATATAGAGATCACATATAATGTCTGCGTATAGGTTATATGTATATTATCTATATAGTAAATATATAATATATATAGAGGTATAAACATTATATATATAGGTATGTATATCTGTATAGGATAGATATATATATATAAATACATACGTAGTACTAATAGTATAGAAGAGAGAGAGAGAGAGAGAGAGAGAGCGAGAGAACAAGAGAAAAAGGAGAGAGAGAGAGAGAGAGAGAGAGAGAAACAGAGAGAGAGAGAGAGAGAGAGCAAGAGAACAAGAGAAAGAGGAAGAGAGAGAGAGAGGGAGCAGAGAGATTATTTATATAGAATGTATATCTTATAATATATATATATGCTGATATATAATATATTATTATATATATATTATATACATACATATATATCTAATGTAGGTATTGTATGTATTATATGTATGCCGGTATTTATATATATATATAATATAAGATATATAGTCTCTCATATATATATATATAGTAT
>NW_028234439.1:9856368-9858868 GCF_977035675.1 Penaeus japonicus
AAAGGAATTCTCTTTTCTTCTTTTCTTTGTTTCGTTTCGCTTCTCTCGCTTTGTTCTTTGTCTGTGGGATGTTCGTTCTTGTTTTCCTTTGTGTGTCTCTGTCCTTCGTTTGTTTTTTCACTTTTGCTTTTGCTCACCTTCTTCCTGTAGCTTTCTTTTCTTTATCTCCTAGCTTTCTTAACTTTTGCTGTTTTTTTATTTTCCCACTTCATATTTCCTCTTTCGGTCTCCATTTATTCTTTTTCCTTGCATACATTCCTTCTTCGCCTCGGTTTGCTTGTCCTATCTCTCCTTCTTTTTTCACCTTTCCCACTTTTTGCTTCCACTGCGGTCATCCTTTCCTCCGGCCATTCCATTCATTTTCCCTCCATATCGTCACGCTCCTCTTCCTCCTCCTCCTCTTTCTCTTCCTACTTTTTTTTCTCTTTCTCCTGTCTCTCCTCCTTCATTCTCCCTCGTCCTTATCCATCATCCTTGAGTTTAATATTTCGTTCTCTTTTTCTTCTCTCACTCAACCTTTTTCCTCCTTTTCCTATACGCGTTCTCTGTCGTTGTTGACCCTCTTCTTGTCACTGACTACTTTTTATTTATTTCTCCTATTTTTACAGTCTACCTTCTCTCGTTTCACGCCTTACTTTTACTATATTTTTCCTTCCTTTCACTTCTCGTCTTTGCGACAAGAAAAGAAAGGCGAGACTAAAGAGAATCATAAATAGAAATTTTGATCTTGTGTCTTACCGTCTCGCGGTCTCTAGCGGTACAGGAGAGCTGTGTCGAAAAATTGAATTATTTCCCATTTCATTTAGTGCCGCAGCAGAGTATCTCTCCCTCGAGAAAAGAAAGTGTGGGGAAAAACTTGAATCTTTTCCATCTGTTAACTATTACTCAGACGGCCTTTTTTTCTCTCTTTTTTTTTCTTGAGGAGAGCATAACTTAAACGAGATGCTAATTGTTGCAAAATTATACGAGTACTTACGACTGTCTGACGCTACTTTGTTAGCATTCATTTATCTGTTTGGTGTTGTTATTTCCATTCACATAAAACCTTTAAAATTTTGTTATTCTCAACTCTCCTTCCTCTCCCCCTCCTCCTCCCCCCGCCTTTAGGAGATAAAATCTACCTGAAGACAAGAGCGCGAGAGAAAGTTTAGTTAGATTTAGCACAGAAAACCCGAGTAATGAATTTCCTATCAGAAAAGTATGTGGGCATATTTTGTAAACTTTGTCCTAAAACAGTAATAAAAACATGGGCCTGCGCCAGGGTCCGCAAGGGCATTCATAAAGGGCCTGTTCAAGGGTCCTCCGAGAGCTCGCATGTCTCCCCCCCCTCCCCTTCCCCCTCCAAAAGAAGAAAAAACGGCACAGTGAGAGGAGGAATTCTGGAGAGTTGCCAGTTCGCCAGAAAGTAAGTTTTATCAAAAGAAATTAACACGCGCGCACCCATGCTTGATACTTCAATGTCGAGAGAGCTTGAATGCTCGCTGCACGTTTGAGTTTCGGCTGATTCGCAAGAATACGGACATGCGCTCGCACAGTTGCAAACACACACACGGCTGCGTTGGAAACTGCAATATCATTTTCGACTAAAGGCGATGAATCGGTCGTTTGCTAATTATTTCGTCATTGTCAAGGATGAGATTACTGAAAGGGTCCTCTCTCTCTCTCTCTCTCTCTCTCTCTCTCTCTCTCTCTCTCTCTCTCTCTCTCTCTCTCTCTCTCTCTCTCTCTCACACTCTCTCTCTCTCTCTCTCTCTCTCTCTCTCTCTCTCTCTCTCTCTCTCTCTCTCTCTCTCACTCTCTCACTCACTCACTCACTCACTCTCTCTCTCTCTCTCTCTCTCTCTCTCTCTCTCTCTCTCTCTCTCTCTCACTCTCTCTCAATTAATCGTTTGTACAGAAAGGTCATAAGTCATAAGAAGCTAAGAATCTCAGTATTGCCTTATAAGTTATCTATAGTTTGAGACTTAGCACTAGAGATGCAGATATGAGCATGTAAGGAGTGGAAGCACAAAATACATTGAGATCTCTTTGGCAGTGTTAGATATAAACTAGTGTGGTCTCCGGGTACAATGCTTGGAAAAAATGCTGATCCCGTTTCTCGAAATCCAGATGCAGACATGCAGACATTCAGCATAATGTTTCAGATCAATCACACACATATATAGTTACCTCCCCCTCCTATTTTTACGCCCGTCTCTTACTTCCATTTAACTTGGTGATGTTTATTCGTTTGTTTGTTTTTTGTTGTTGTTGTTTTTTCTTATTTTTCTTTCGTTTGAAAAGAACTAGATCCACCCAATCAGCTTCATACTAGAAACTACGCCTAGAGACTTTCATCTTTATACAATGCCCGATTTTAGAGATAACCGAAATACTAAGATACATACACACGTAATTGTTTGGATATAAAGCTAGTTTGCCATGTCCTGACGAATTTGATGCCATAGATCCCTCTTTCCACTTGTACTTAAGACTAGAGTTACGGAGATGTATTGATGGG
>NW_028234439.1:9876368-9878868 GCF_977035675.1 Penaeus japonicus
AGCAGTAATGATAATATTCATAAAAGTAAAAATGTTAAAGATAACAATAATTATAATGTAACAAAGATAATGATGATAAAATGAATAATAATAATAACGCTGCAAAAAGTATTTATGATGACGATGACATAGCTTATAATGCTATAGTTAACAATAATGATAGTAATGGTAAGAATGATAAGATGATAGAAATGGAAATGAGGATAAAGATGAAGATGGAGATGGGGATGAGAATGAAGATGAGGAAGAAGATGGAGATGAAGATAGAGATGAAGATGAGGAAGAAGATGAAGATGAAGATGAGGATGGAGATGAAGATAAGGATGAAGATAAGGAGGAGGCGGAGGAGGAGGAGGAAGATGGATATGGATATGGAGATGAAGATGAGAATAATGATGATGATGATTGTAATAATATCAATGATAAGAAGAAGAATGATAATGATAATAACAATAAAAGCATTGATAATAGATAATAGTAATAATGATGATAACAATAATGACAATACTAATAATGATAATAATAATGATAATAATAATGGTAATGATAATGATAATAACAATAATAATAGTAATATAAAAATCATGATAATATAAATGATAATGATGATGATAGTAGTCTAGGTGGTGGTGATGATGATGACAGTAATGATAATGATAACAACAGCTGTTATGCGCAACGCATGTGTATGAGGATTTTTTTCTGAGCACATCCGACAGAAGTACAAAACAACGGCCGCAGTTGGGAACAGACACGGCGACAATACGGTCAGGCTTAATTAGTGGCTGTGGGAATCAGCTTGGCATACTGATGACTTGAAGGAGGGTGTCCCAACGAGGACACCCGCCGCGGACACGCTCTCTTGCGCGACCAAGAAAGCGCAAGACGGCAGAGGTGCAAAACTTGGTACAAACGGTACGGTCGAGAACAAAAGCCGAGCGCTCAAATGTGAAAGCGTGTTTGTTTCTTGTCAACAGAACGGGTCTCCTTTTCCTCTCTTATCTGCACTTGTCCTTTTTCTTCTTCTTTTTTGCCTTTTTTTCCTTATTCTGGTTTTCGCTCTTCTGTTTTATTTTTATTTTTCGTTTGATTATTTTCCTGTGTGTGTGTGTGAATAGGTGAGTGAGAGAGTGAGTGATTGAGAAAATAAATGAAGGAAGGAGTGAGTGAGTGGGTGGGTGGGTGGGTGGGTGGATGAGTGAGTGAGTGAGTGAGTGAGTGAGTGAGTGAGTGAGTGAGTGAGTGAGTGAGTGAGTGAGTGAGTGAGTGAGGTGAGTAAGTGAATGAGTCAATGAATGAGTGAGTGTGTGTCCGTGTATGTAATTGATGTCCCAATAAGCAGTACTCGTACCCATCTCCTGTTGTTTTATTCTCCTTTCCCCCTGTTTTCCCGACCGCTTCAGCTTTCCTCGCCCGTTGCATCGTTCCAAGCCAGATAGGTCATTAGAGCAAAGGTAAAAAAGGGACAAAAATAACCAAGAGGAGAAAAAGAAGAGGAAAAAACCGTGAGACATCCCTGAG
The DNA here is from genome assembly GCF_977035675.1 of Penaeus japonicus. Classification (NCBI taxonomy): domain Eukaryota; kingdom Metazoa; phylum Arthropoda; class Malacostraca; order Decapoda; family Penaeidae; genus Penaeus; species Penaeus japonicus. The sequence continues at coordinate 9,877,890 of NW_028234439.1, forward strand.
CAGGATCGTGTCAGAGGGGCCACCTGGATCCCCCTTGAGATCCTCGGAGGAACTAATCCCGAACTGTCTCAGGAGAAGGCCACGCGGGGGCGGGGCGGGGGCGGGGCGGGGTGGGGGCGGGGTGAGAGAGAGGGGGATGTGGGAGGAGACGTCTGAGAGTGTTACACTTGGCCTGTGTACCCTGGCTGGACCTCCTGTTGATGTTGCCATGGCAGGAGAACAGAGACGTTTGTGATGAGTGTCGTGCTGTTCTGCTCTGGCTTTTCTTCTTTCTCCCGTGACTCTGGTCTCGGTTGGGGAGGTTCTGTTCTAAGCGTTATGCAGCCTCTCGTGTGTGTGTGTGTGTGTGTGTGTGTGTGTGTGTGTGTGTGTGTGTGTGTGTGTGTGTGTGTGTGTGTGTGTGTGTGTGTGTGTGTGTGTGTCTGTGTCTGTGTGTGTGTGCGTGTGCGTGGAAAGAACTTAGTGTTGTAATATATATATATATTATATATATATATATGATATTGATATATAGTATATATATTGTGTCTGTAATATATATAGTATTTTATATATTTTAATATATATATATGTATATTATTATAGTTATAGAATATATATATATGTATATATATATATATAACTATAATAATATATATAGTCATATATATATATATATATATATATATATATATATATATATATATATATACACACACACATCTGTGTGTGTATGTGTTCAAGATGATGTTTGATATAGCTAATCATTAGTATCTTTATCATCGTCACCATTCTTATCAATTTAATATCCTCATAATCATCATCATCATATCATCATCATCATCATCATCATCGTCATCATCATCGCCATCATCATTGAAATAAATACTAGATTAATTATAAATAGGCCAAACATGGCAATACTGATAAAATAATGTTAATGATAAAATAATGTTAATGATAAAATAATATTAATGATAAAATAATGTTAATGATAAAA
>NW_028234439.1:9891368-9893868 GCF_977035675.1 Penaeus japonicus
GAATGACTTTCTGCTACTTTACGCATAGTGCAAGCCACATTATCAAGGTATGTCACCAATGAACTTTCGAACAAAAAAAAAGATCTTCAGGCTCGCAACAACTGTCAGTATCTCTTAACAGCCCTGGATCTTAATCACCATCCCATTCATTTGAGGACCTTTTTGCAGGTCACTGGTTGGCTGATTATATAGATTTACTCTCGAACATCCTCAGCAGATCTCCTGAGCCTTTTATCTCCGATCTATCTGAGGATTGTTCATTATTAGGAAAGATACGAATATCCAATCTGCGGTTATCTTGCATATCTTTCTCATCTCTTCAGATAGTGAAAGCATAGTAAAAATCAGCTCATAATACGAAGGCTAAACTTTTGTCACAAAACTGGAATCTTTTCTGATCGGGAATGCAAATGTCAAAGTCATCTTCATCACCAAATATGTCCCTTAATATATATACATTGCAAAACCGGGGGACCTAGCCTGATTTGGTTACAATTGCCCAAAAATTAAAGATTATGGCACAACGAAACACAACAAAATACTTCATAAAAGGCCTGTGAACAAATGACAACCACCTGTAGATAGGCATGTGACAGAAGGCAAGAGGAGACAAAAAGGAAATTATCAACTCTCGGAGCAGACACCTCGTCAAGCAGCACGAAGGGGAGTCCACAATACCTCCACCAAGCAAGCCCAGTGGAACAACTGCCACAAGAATCAAGAAGGAACCGATCCTCTAGGAATCTTATTCAACTGAATAAAGGCAGTGCTGGATGTTAATAAGAGACACCTAATGGGTTACCTGTGATGTGCCAGATGTGTCTTTCATACGAAAATGAAAAGGATACTTTAAAATATAAACACAAAGAAGGCACCAGGTTCAAATAATGGCAGTGCAGACTATCCACAAGTTAGCAGCAGAGTAATCTCAACCCTTATCATCACTCCTCCATTCCTGTTTGGAAGGATACTGCTGGGCCACCATCTGAAGACTATCGGCTTATCTTCCTTCTGCCAACTAGCAGTAGGTATTTGAAAAGATAATTGCTGAACAACTTATGTAATCTTAATCCAGACATTTTGGCTTTCAATAATTGGTAAGTAAATTTAGCCGCCAACAAGACCCAAGCAATGATTATATGCCACTCTCCAAGCGCATCAGAGCTCATGCACAAGATTTAATGAATAACATAGCCCTTCCACTCGAGGATTTTATCTCAGTCTTCGGCGTGGATTTAATATGCACATCAGCTGAACCTGTAAATTAGCTTCTCTAAAGGCGATATATATCGGACTCAATTTATACCTGTTGGATTCTCTGATAATTCTTACATAATACATGCCCCAGATCAGACCATATTTCGAATACGCTCAGTTGGCCCTGTTAACAGGCCGGACAAAAAAGGAAAATGGGCTTTAAGATATAATCTAGAGAGAAACCAGTCCCTCTCACATTGACTCTCTGGAACATCGTCGTATCATCGGGGCTCTAACAGTCCTCCAACAGCTCTTGTCTTGTCTATGCAACCTCTGTCTCCCACCACGTGAGAGAGAGAGAAGTAGAAGAACGGTTCAACTCAATCGGCTCCTAGGCTCAACCACATGTCTCCGAAATAAGCACGCAGCAGGTTTAGATAGCGGCACGTCGCTGACAGTCAAGTAAACCAACATCCCTGAATTTGCTATCAATCATTCCGCCACATGAGACTCGAGTATATAACGCTACTGTACATTACCAGCATTTGCGCTCTATTTTATTGATAGACTCTTTATTTTTCTTTTATCAAAGAAAAATGGGTCGAGTTTTCAAATAAAGTGACTGTTCAAGCTTCAAAAGAAAACCTAAACATTTGATTTAATCATAAATGGCTTCAGCTTATAAAATGTACTGTATTATAATTTTAAACAAAGATGTTAAAAGAGAGAGAGAGAGAGAGAGAGAGAGAGAGAGAAGAGTGGTTAAGAGGGGACTGAAATCGGAAAAATGCAGAAACAAAATAGATATAATGACAGAAACGGACAGCAATAGAATAAAAAGAATTAGAAATACTTTTAGCCAGCAGAGCATGTAAATTACTCCTTCCCCACACCTTATCCTCCCCATCCCACGTTCCCCAGCCTTCACATTCTTCCCCTCCCTGCCCCCCCCCCCCTTACCCATCCCGCCGCCCTGCTTCATTACAGCGTTCCAACGTCCCAGTGTTTTCTTGCGTTCCATTCCACCGTTCCTTCCCCCAGAGGAGAGCCGCTGATCCCTATCCCTAAGGCAGCATGCGCGATATTAATGCTACGTTCCCGCCGCTCCCTTCCCGGTGGGTTAATAGCACGACTCCCTCAGGCTGTCTCCGGTATTATTAATGTTCTGATCCGATATCCGTGCACGTATTAGCGACTAGTAGGCATTAATAGTTCAACCACTGTCGTCCGCGTGTGTCGGCGGCTCAGAACCTCGGTTTTCCGAGATTTTGACGAAGCTTAAATGCCTGATGTTGGAAACTAC
>NW_028234439.1:9906368-9908868 GCF_977035675.1 Penaeus japonicus
GTCATCCTCACCAGGAGCTGTTGCATTTCCTCTGGCGAGGGCTGAATCAAGCTCGGTCTCAGTGAACGAAACATCACAATCATCACATTACTCAACCATCGAGACAATCAATTCCCTTCTGTCCGTAAAAAGGTCCCTTCGAAGCGCAGTTGATGCACTGGTTAGCGAGCCAGTACTTGATATCTCATCTGCTTTTTCTCGAAGGTTGGATGAGAAATCCGAGATGTCTTTTTACCTTTGGTTTTATTAGTACTTTGTCATGCTTATTTAATGAATTAACGGACTTTTCCGCTGTTCCTGTTGCAAAAATGAAACTATTATATGTCTTCCTTATTCTTCTGGCACGACAGTTTTTTTACGACAGGAATCTCTACACAGGGGAGCATAATGCAATTACAAGCAAAAACACATTTAGTCATATAGACAATGGTGCTCTTGACCAGTTGCCCTTTTCCTTTGGCATATTAAAGCTTTTAAGCTAACTACAAGGATATATTTTGAACGAATAAGGATAAATTAAATGCACAGTTTTGCTTGTTTTGGAAGTTTTACTACTAATGATTGTATCCAGATCTGTACAAAAGACTTAACCAATTGGTTTTAAATATTACATGATATTTATATCTATAATGTATATACAACGAAATAGGGAAAAATGACTCATACTGTGATTTACATGTAATCGGTGCAGATTCAATCAAAGTAAGATTTTCAAAAAAGAAGTCTCAAAATGTCTTCAGACATATTCGGTACATACTGATACTTGAAATATATAATAAACCTTATATACTAAATTCATTATGCTACTATAATGTTCGATTGCTAAATTAATTTGTAAGTATAAGAAATAACCATCTTACTGTAAACATGCACCCGGGAAAGGGGTGGAGTCAAGCGGTTAGCAACGCTGCATGTAGGAGAGCGTCGCAAGTGAAATCCTTCTCCCTGTCTATAGACAGCTGAGAACCAATGGAAATGACGGCTAATATCCTAATGCTCAAGTATTTTGAAAACGGAATCATCGTTAAAGCTGCATGGGCAAACTGGATAACAATTTGTGTACCAGTCATCAATATACCGAACAAAATCAGATATCTTGTCAACTAGGATTGTTATCCTTCTCTTAAAATAACTTGTTGGATGCACAGCATCTCCAACTTTTATTGCCGGCAATAGAGCAAAATTGTCAGACATGGGTTCGATGACCCCACGTGGCCGCAACGAGGAGGCGGTTCTATTTCTGCCCCGGAAGGAGGAGGAGATAGACAAGTCTATTCTTAACCCAGGCTGGAAGAGGTCAAGATATATATATATATATATATATATATATATATATATATATATATATATATATATATATATATACGATCTAGCACTTCGCCCTTAGAGGTCACCGCGCCAACCAAACCACCCGGTAACCATACATATATGCTGCTTGCTCTTTCGGCACCATCAGGTGCTATATAAGTTCGTAAATCCCAATGAGTCCCACAAAACCTAAAGCTGGTTTCAACCACCTAAGCAGTAAAGCAAAATTTCAGTGTCTGCTCCATACATACCAAAAGGAGCACCCTTACAAAACATCTAAGATTAGATAATAAACATGAAAACTGTTACACCGACCAAGAATTCCTCCACATTTATGAGTAGCCCCATCATGACCATTCTGCTACAAAGTCATTACGTCTTAGTAACCTTAAGCCTTGATCCATTTCTGTTGCTGAGACACGGAGTATGAAGCGCATTAAAGTCTCCAACCATAAGGGTAGATTCTGACTGAATACAGTCCGGTTGTGCATCTATTTAAAAAAGATTCACTTGTGCATCCATCTACCGTCCAGGTTTCAATATAGATCTTAATTCCATAGAACTGTATACCTTTCCTCTAACATTTATAAGTTAAAATTGTATAAGGCAAACTATTCCATCCATCTTTTCGTTGGACACTCGTAAATCGGGATAGTGATCCCTCTAGAGATCGTCACCGCAACAGTATACATTATTAAACCACGGATACGCTTTTTTCTGTGTTCATTCGCCATGTCCTTATTTCCCAGTAAGTCTATCGCTGTTTTACTGCTAACAGAATTACGGACAGCTTATTTCAGTACTTTCGGTTCCGTCTTTCGCCATCCCTTGGCGAACACTATCATGTCCTCCGGTTTGTTTTGCATAGTGCAGCTGCTGGTCTTTCTGCAGGATCACTCGACTTTCCGAACAGCTTGATTGCAACCTACTTTCTACCAATCGCCGTTCCGACGTCCCTCGTGCTGCCATGGATGCGCCGTTCCGACGTCCCTCGTGCTGCCATGGATGCGCCGTTCCGACGTCCCTCGTGCTGCCATGGATGCGTTCCTTGGGATACCATGCACCGTTCCGACGCACCTGACGCCATGTGTTACCGCAGCAGTCCGATGCATTGTATCGTTATTTGTTTGTGATCCCGATGATGATGGTTGCTGCAATGATTTGTTTTCAACAGATGGCTTTTCCAAATAGT
>NW_028234439.1:9926368-9931368 GCF_977035675.1 Penaeus japonicus
AGTTCGAAACGTCGCAAGTTTTTCCTTTCTTTTAGTGGCAGTGTTATTAATAAAGTATATATATATATTATTTTATATATATACATATATATATATATATATATATATATATATATATATATATATATATATATATATATATGTATATATATATATATATAGATAGATAGATAGATAGATAGATAGATAGATAGATAGATAGACAGATAGATAGATAGATAGATAGACAGACAGATAGATAGATAGAGAGAGAGAGAGAGAGAGAGAGAGAGAGAAAGAGATAGCTATAGATATATGTGTGTGTGTATGTGTGTGTGGTTATCACCATTCTCAATGCAACACCCTAGAAATCCTTTCCTAAAAAGGTCACTGAGGCCGTGACTTTGGAAATCAGGTCGCCACCCCGGCCGGAGGGCAAGAGAGCGACATTCCAGTCAGGAACGAAAGGTAATTAAGATTCCAAATTATCGACATTTCTGTTCTTTCAGATTCCTGAAGGTCCATTATTTCAGGTGGAGTTTTCCTCTGCGGTTTTTTATTTTATTTAGTATTCGCTTTCTAGTTTGTCAATCTCAATAGATATTTAACTTCCTGTCTTTACATGAATATCTATACATCTTTTTTTATTCATAGCCTGTACTAATACAGCATTAACTATTCACTTCGGTTCTTGACTTCTCTCGTTGCTTTCTTCTCTTAATTCTTGTCCAGTGCTTTATGTTCTTCATCGAAGCTATGCTTGGCCTGCCTCTCGCTTTGTTTTATTGTGCATTTCCATGATGTTTGCAAGAGTAGAGGAGTCATTGTGTCTTTCTGTTGTCACTAGCTTTCCGCACTGCACATGGAGCGTTTAGCTTTTTGTTTGAACATATCAGTTCGAATGTTTTAATTCGTGTTTCTGCGTCGGCATTGATGGTCTATGGTTCCCATCAATAGTGCTACTGGAGATGTTATTGCTCTCAAGTCTTTTCAACGATATCTTGGGTTTACCGTTGAGGTTCTAGTGTTGAAACTGAGGTCGTCTGTGGGCAGCCGTCTGCGTTGTCCTTCGACGGTTTTTAAAACCTCACTCACAGTTTGTTTAAGACATACTTCAAGCAAGGTGAGAGACAACGCATAACCAAATATCCTTGTCTAAGTCCATATACTGAATGGAATCTGTAACAGTTATTCTGTCATTCAGTAGCAATACACTCTTTCCATGGCCATACAAAGACCACTACTCTGACTCTATGTGAACCGATGTCACGTTGCAATACTGTTAACTACATAGCTTTATGCTTACCTACATATATATAAGTCTGTAGGTTTGAGAATGCTAACACCTATTTGCTTAAAATATATGAATTCCAAAATCCAATAACTTTCATTTGATTCGATACCTTACGCTAGATGTTTTTCTCATCACCATTTCATCTTCCTCGCAATTTTCTTACAAGGTGCAATTGCGTGCATGTGTTCTCCATGACATCAACCGACGCGACACCTATGAACAGTAACAGTATTATCAGTAAATTATCCATGCGTCTTGTCGACCTCCCATCAGCATAAGGTAATGACACGATGAGGATAACTAGGATGATAGTACTCTTGGTGATGACATCATTAATGGGGATGACGTTGGTGACACCTTGAGTGATGCGATAATGAGGGTGTCGTAAGCATGTTTCTTGGTAATTATGTTGCTATGAAACGACTGTGTTGATGCTCGTGATTGTGAATAGAGTGATAGGCTGATAATGATAATGATAACAGCAATAATGGTAATAATGTTAATGAGGATAATAATGATAATGATGGTGGTAATGAAATTATGATTATAATCATATCAACAATATCAATGATAATCATGACGATAATAATCATAATCATATCTCATAATGATAATAATAACAATAAGGATAATAATGATTATGATACTACTAATGATAATGATGAAAAATAGTAATAACAATGATATTGATGATAATTACAATGATAAGGATAATGATGATAACAACAATAATGATGATGATGATAACAATAATAACAATGATAATAATCATAATGATTATAATCATGATGATAATAAAGATAAAAGTAATAACAATGATGATAATCATAATGATAATAATAATGACAACAATAACGATAATAACAATTATGATCATAATAACAATGATAATGATGATAATAATGATAATGACAATATTAATCACAATAAGAATAAGAACAATAATGATAATAACAACAATAATCATGATAGTCAAAATAATGATAATTATAACATTACTTATGAAAATTATAATGATCATGAGAAAAAATATGATAATGATTATGATAATTATTATTATAATAACAATGATAATAATGATAATGATGACATCAATAACCACAATGATTACATTGATACCTATAATAACGATAATATGACAATAATGATAATAATATTAATAATAGTAGTGATAATAATCATGATGATAACGATAACAATGATAGTTGATGATGTTGATAGAAATTATGATAATTATCAATACTATTACTATCATGATGGTAATAGTGATAATAACGATAAAAGTGATAACGATAGTAGTAGTGGTAATGATGATAACGATAACAGTAAAGATGATAGTGATAAAAATGGTAATGAAAATGATCATGATCCCAGTAATAATGGTAGAAATGATGACAGCGATAGTAGTAATAATAGTGTCATTATCCTCTTTGTCGCCATTATTATCATTGCTTCATGTGTACTATTGACATCACCATTGCTGGCATTGTTATTTCCATTGTTATTCTTTTCATTACTACCATCATCACTGTAACCATTATTGTTAATCACCTTTGTTATCATCACCATCATTAACATCCCTAATACCACCGCTAATGACATTGAAAGAATTTTATAAGGAGAAAAAGAATCGACATTATATATATGGTATATGCTTCTCATGTAACATCTTTGCAAATCACATCACGTGCAACGAGTGGAAAAAAAGTACACAAAACGAGAGGATTCCAAGAGCAAGTAATGTAATAATGATGAGTAAGTGACCTGAAAATGCGTATGTAAGTGTATCTATATTTATATCTATCTATCTATCTACCTCTCTATTTCTTTCTCTCTCTCTCTCTCTCTCTCTCTCTCTCTCTCTATATATATATATATATATATATATCTATATATATATATATATATATATATATATGTGTGTGTGTGTGTGTGTGTGTGTGTGTGTGTGTGTGTGTGTGTGTGTGTGTGTGTATGTGTGTGTGTATATATATATATATATATATATATATATATATATATATATATATATATATATATATATATATATATATATACATATATATGTATATATATATATATGGGAAAGGAAAATAACAAGAAAGGGGAGAAGGGAGGGAAACGAAGAGAGATGAGTGGAGGGAGGGGGTAAAATGAAGGAAGGGAGGGTAGAGAAGAAGGACAGAGGGAGGGAGGAAAAGGAGGAAGTAAATAGAAGAGGAAATGAGTGGAGAGAGGAGAAGCAGAAAGAGAAAGAAAGAGGAGGAGGCAGGAAGGAAAAGGAGGAAGCAGGGAGAGAAAAGGAGGGGAGGGGGGGGGGGGCAGTCGATATCCAGCCCGCCGTCGGGCTGCCGAGACGTGCCGCTGCATTCCAAGAGGGCGAGCCGCATCCTCGAGGCGCCGATGAGCTAACGGTCATTCTATCGCCGCGTCGATTAAGCGCGGCGATCCGACAGGCAGGTGAAGCGTGAGCGAAAATATAAGACGCGTACGTGTGGGGTGCCTGGGGGAGAAGGGGGGGGGAGACAATGGTAGGGGAGAAGTGGAGGGAGTGAGAGGGATTAGGGGAAATGGTGAGGAAGACAGGAGGGTGGGAGGGTTGGGGTGGGGGGAGATAGAGGATCATATCTCCTACACCTCCCCCCCCTTCCCCCATCTTTCACTTTAACTCCCCCTCCCTCCCTCTCCCTCCCTCTCCCTACCGCCTCCCCACCATCCGCCTTACATCATTCACTCCGTCACTCTACCTAACCGGGGGATAATCTTAATGGGTATTATCACGGGATGGAACGAAAACCCGCTTTGTGTTCCGCGCCAACGGCTCTTACGAGGGGGGGGGGGGATCTTATATTTTGAGGATAACGAGTTTTTTGGGGGAGTTTTTTTATAGGGGGGGGGACGAGGATTATTATCAGTTTCTCTTCTCCTGCTTAACAGTTTCTTTCTCCTTATTTTCTCGGTCTCTCTCTCTCTTTCTCTCTTTCTCTCTGTCTCTTTCTCTCTCTCTGTCTCTTTCTCTCTCTCTGTCTCTCTCTCTCCCATTCTCTTTCATTCTCTTTCTGTGTCTCTCTGTCTGTCTCTCTCTCTTGTTCTATAAACCTTTAATCTTTTATTGTTGATTTTTTTCACTTTCTTCCCTGATTCTATCATTTTCATAATGACCGTTGTTGTTGCTGTTATCCTTATTATAGTTATCATTACTGATATCATTATTGTTATCATTCGTATCATTATCATTGGAATTATCCTCATTATCATTAGTATTATTATCATGGACATTATTGTCATATTATCATTATTTTTGTTATAATTGTTAACATTGTTAATATTTATATCATTACTGTTATCATTGTTAATGTTTATATCATTACTGTTATCATTATTATCATCATCATAATTATCATCATTAGTATTACTGCCTTTACTTTTATTATTATTTTCATTATCATTGATACTATGATTATGATTATTGTCATTTTTCTTATGATTATCGTTACTATCATACACTTTATCACCATCATTATTTTCTTTCTTTCAATATTGTTATTATTATTATCATCATTATCACTGTAATCATATTAATCTCACTATCATTTTAATCATCACCCTTACCAGTATTATTAGTGTTCCTATTATCATCACATTCAGCATTTGTATTCCACCATATTTTGCCATTATTCCTTTTTACATTTTCGCTTTTATCTGTCAAATTTGACCAGCATCCTTT
>NW_028234439.1:9951368-9953868 GCF_977035675.1 Penaeus japonicus
ATATTGTGTTTTGATATATTTTTTGAGTTTTAGATATATATATATATATTTTATATATAGTATGTATTTGTATTTGCATATATATGTGTGTGTGATATGTGCGTGTGTGTGTGTGTCCGTGTATACACACATACACATATATAGGAAAATTTGAAAAAAGTGACTTTTACTAATATAGTCCATATAAAAAACAGTAAAAAACATGTAAAACTCAAAGGAGGTTATAAGCAAACATGATGAAGGAGTTTAGCTTTCGTACCTTATCCGAGGGTCGAATTTGGAGTTTGCTTGTGTCACACTGACGTAACAGTAATCAGCAATGGTTTGAAGGAATGTGCATGGCAAATGGTGTCTGTGAGTGTGTTGATGGAAGGGGGAGGGGGAGGGGTAACATGTGCAAAATATTTCATTGTTTTCATTGTTGTTTAAGTTAGGTTTTTTATATTTTCAATAACATTATGTAACTTTTTTCCTTACTTTTTGTCTAATTGTTTCTGCCTATAAAGCAAAGGACATTATTATGATTCCATTCAAACTTGATTTTGTGACCTGGAGTGCGATATTTTGAAACTGTCCTATTTTCTGCTACATTTCAGACTTATTCAGCGCTGACCTGCTAAAGCACAATTTTCTAGAACTTTCAAAAACGTCCAATAATTTTCAAGAACGTCTGAAAAGTTTCTAAAAGTTTCAATCATTTTTTTAACGTTCTGGTAATATAGATGACAGTGTAGATACAGGGAACTGAAGTTCAACAGTTCCGTTATCAGAGTCCAAAACGGGGAATTCTTGAGGGGTCTCCAAGGCGGCTTTATCAAGTTTCCGTGTTATCATTGCATGAGGACGGCAGGGACCGGTCGCGCACTACCACAGACGGGACTATTCAGTGTGGGAGGAACTAATGGGAGAACTTATAGATCTCCCGCCACTGCACTTAAAATTTGGCCTTATGAGACAATTTACCACAGTTCTTGATAAATAGTCTGCAGCCTTTAAGTGCCCTCAAACTTCTTCCCGAAGCTGTCTGGGGCAAAAAGTCGGTGTCTTTGTCGGGCCACAAATAAAGATCATGAAGTGAAAGGAATTCCCCAAGAAGTTCACTGGGATGGAGGAAGAAGTATTTGTCGCCTCGGGAATCACGAGGCCGAAATCTTTGAGGAGCTTGCTGAGTCTCTGGTTAGGAACTAATGGGCTGCAGGGCGTCCATATCCTTGACCCTCACCTTGATAAATTCAAGGAGAACATGGGAACATACTCGGAAGAGCAGGGTGAGTGCTTCCACTAGGTTATACTGGAGTTCGAACACTGCTTCTAATTATCGTATAATAAAGACATGAAGGGAGGGGCTGATTCGTGAGAGTGATTTACAGTATTACCGTAAATGGCGAAAAAATATTTCAGAAATATAGTTATCTTGGGTACTAAGGTAAAGTTTTGTAGAAAATACTAGCCATTTTTCGTACCCCTAGGCATTAGCAAATGGGAAATAACAGTTGCTACAGGCTACCCATTAACAAAAATCGTTTTTCACATTTCAAAATTCTTAGTTTGTTAATAAAGTGTGCTCTTCATATTATTGTAAAGTCATCTAGTTTCATCTCACCCTTATCTCCTCATATTGTTCTCGGATTAATAAATGCATTATTGGACGTGGAGGGAGAATGCGCGGTAGCGGGGGGGGCGTGAGAGGTGTTCGCCTTAATGCTCACAATGGTCCTACGGCCATCAAGTATTAGACATTGCGGAGGCGAATATTTAAACATAGATGTTTATGGGGGAAAGTAGCCGAGTAGTTTCTGTAGTTCTTTCCGTAAGACAGAGCGTATATGTAAATAGTATGGCAATTTAAAGAATCGGATGTCTCAAGGTACATTGTAATTCAGTGATTTTGAGTAAAGCTTCTCATCTAGCTATAGCCTTATGTGCATTTGGATGACAGCTAAAGGAAATTTGTTTCTTAAGAGATAGTATATAAGAATTATATATTCCGATTGAAAAAAAGGTCAATTTAAACATATATGAAAATATATCTACAACGATTGCATGAACTTTAAACATCACGAATAAAACGGATAAAAAATAAAGAAAGTGGATTTTCTCTACACAAAAATTCTAAGGGTGGTGTGAACATGATCAAACTTAGTATCCAAAAAGATTGAGGTGTTGACTTCAACGTCAGATGTAATAATTATGCTTCTATATGAAGGAATCATGTTGCACAATTCAAAAACCAAAACACCGAAGGAAAGCCGGAAAACAAGCTAAAGTGCCGAAGGCCTTTCCGCTTTACTACTTCATCAGCCCATAATACATAGGAGCTATAAAGTGGGCTGTATATACTACAAATATCAGGTCACATCAATCATTATGCGCTCGACGACCTTGGATATTTCGTGTCTCTCCGGGATGGTGATTATGTTGTTAGTTGACTCCATCAGTGTCGCTTCGATCATCTTTCTTTGTCGCTCGGCCAAATATACATACATACATGCACATATAT
>NW_028234439.1:9961368-9966368 GCF_977035675.1 Penaeus japonicus
ACGAAGAGACATCAAAGACAAGAAATATTACGAACTCTTCATCAGAAGCAATATTGATAGTTTCTCCCACATGCCTCTGCCTACAACCTCTGACCTGGTTCCAGAACGGAACGTAAGCCGTCTCGATTTGGCTACACTTACATGTTCGCTAATGGTCATGGATTTCCAACCATTTTTTTTTTTTTTTTTATCGAATATTTAATTTCATATCAAAGAATGATATCAAATTAGTGTAACTGCAGAGATCATCTCGGCAACGCTGAGAGTAAAATAAAATACTCGGTTGTTGTCACAGGATTAGAAAAGACTTTCAAGAGCGACAAGGGGTGTACAGAGAAATCCTGCAGGTCGATCTTTCTCGATGAATGGAAATGCTTTTCTCCAGATCATGAAAGGAGGCGATAAATCTTCCTGTGTGCAAGGAAGCACTCCAATCGATTGACTAACCAATCACTCCGATGAGAGATCAGACATATACAAGGCCAAAAAATATTGTAGAGTGAGTTTAAATCAACAACTGATAAGTTTCCTTCCTCCACGGATTATGCAACTGACATCATAGGAGGTTCTCTTGATCATGTTTTCCTGGACCTCGATGATGAATCACTAGAAAGGGTTAAAGTCAATCTCAAGATAAGGATGACTTAGAGAACATGAACTGAAGTCAGATTCACGGGCTCAGTCCCCAACGGGAGATGAGAATGGGGCTGCACAGACAATTACGTTCCTTCATACAGTCTCCCAAACTAACAGACACATTCTAATGTGGATGCATGTGTATAACAGCAGCCAAGGAAAACTATAAAGCTTAATAAGTTGGAGGTGGTGCCTGCAATATTTAGCGGAATTGCAAATTGCAATAACTTTAAAACACCGATAATGAAGAAACCTGTCCCCCCCCCAAAAATTTGTTTTTTATTTAAAAAAAAAAAAAAAATTAAGATGATTAAGACATCTCCTGGCCCAAAAGAGATCAGAGATCAGGAAGATATCGGTCCTCGCAGGGACAGCAAGCCCTACATCACATCTATTTATTTTTTGTAAAGTGCATGGAGAGGGTAAAGGGAGAGACAGACAGAGAGAGAGGAAAAAAGGCCGGAGACATGGTGAACGACGGGAGAGGAGGGAGAGAGAGAGCGAGAGGAGGAAGGGAGAGAGCGAGAGGAGACGTGAGAGGAGCAGAGGAGGAGAGAGGGGGTAGAGCGGAGACGTGAGGCGAGCAGAGACGTGAGAGGGAGAGAGGGGAGGAGCGAGGGGAGGGCGACGTTGAGAACCGAGAAGAGGGGGAGAGCGAGAGAGGAGAACGGCAAGGGAGGAGGTGAGTGGGAGTGAGAAGAGAGAGGGCGAGGAGGGGAGAGAGACGGAGAGTGGGGCGGGGAGGGGAGAGAGCGGGGAGGGTGAGAGGGAGGATGAGACAGGGAGGAGGAGAGAGCGAAGAGAAGGGAGAGGTGGAGAGAGAGAGAGAGAGAGAGAGAGAGAAGAGCGAGAGAGAGAGAGATGACGAGAAGAGGGAGGAGATATGAGAGAAGGATGAGAAGAGGAGAGGAGAGATTGACGCGGCGAGCATAGGAGGAAGAGAGAGAGAGATGAGCGGAGAGTGAGAGGGGGGGGGAGAGAGAGAGTAGAGACCGGAGAGGGGGAGAGGAGAGAGGTGCGAGAGGCGTTAGTCGGGATGAGAGAGGAAGAGAGAGAGAGAGAGAGAGAGAGAGAGAGAGAGAGAGGGAGAGAGAGACAGAGAGAGAGAGAGTGAGAGGTAGTGATAAAAGAGAGAGAGAGAGAGAGAGAGAGTTGATGACTGAGAGAATGACGGCGAGAGAGGAGGGAGAAGGGGAGAATTTGGAATGAGTGAGTGGGGGTGTGGAATGGGAGTGGTCGAGTGGGGGACGGAGAGGGGGAGGTGATGGGGGGGGGAGGAGTAGAAAGATAATTTATATAATGGGGGTGAACGGAGGTGAGAGAGATATAAGGGGAGGATAATATAGGATCGGACGAGGAGTGTGTTGATGTTGTAGTATAAAGGGGGGGGGGGTGGGAGGGGAGGAGGACGGAGGAAGGTCTGAGAGAAGGGAGAGAGGGGGGGTGGTTAACAAGGGGGAGAATGGAAGAATGAAAGGGAAAGGGAGAAGGAGGGGGGGGAGAAGCGGACAGGGAGGGCAAAAATTTAGGGGAAAAAGGGAAAGAGGAGATGGGAGGGGGGGGGGGGTGGGGGGAAAGCAGATAAGGATAAAGAAGAGGTAAAATAAGGGGGGAGAGAGGAAGAGTGAGGAAGGGAGGAGGGTAATGATAGAGGGGGGGGGGGGGGTAAGAAGAGAAGAATCCTAGAGAGAAGGACAGAAAAGAAGAAGGAACAGGGATAGAGAGGAGAATAGAAGAGGAGGAGGAAAGATGAAAGCGAGAGGGGGGGAATGAAAGGGGAGGGGGGGGAGAGGAAGAACGGGAGGAGGTAGAAAGGGTGAGAGAGAAGTGAGGGGAAGGAAAGGGGTGGGGGGGGGGGGGGGGGTGTGGATTGGGGGGGTGATGGTGGAGAGGGTGTAGGGAGGAGTTGGGAAGAGGAAAGGTGAAGGGAAAGAACGGGAAAGGGAAGAGTAGAAGACATAAAAAATAAGGGGGGGAGGGGGGGGGGGGGCTGGTGGGGGGAGAAGAGGGCAATGAGAGAGTTGGGGGAGGTGTGGTGGAGCGGGGTTGGTGGGAGAGGGGAGGGGGGGGGCGGAGTGAGGGGGGTGGGGGAGGGGGGGAGAGGGGAGGAGGCGGGGAGGAGTGAGAATGAGGGAGAGGGGGGGTGGAGGTACGAGAGGAGGAGGAGAGAGAGGGAAAGAGGGGAAGAGAAGCGGAAAAAGACAGAGAAAAAAGAAGAGAAAGGAAAATGAAGAGGGGAGAGACGAGAGAGCGAGAGAGGCGACCGAGTTTGACGAGAGGAAGAGAGAGACGTGAGGGAGGGATTAGGGAGAGAGGTAGGAGGGGAGAAGAGAGAGAGGATGAGCGAAGAGACGAGAGAGGACCGAAGACTGGAGAGAGAGAGAGAGAGAGAGAGAGAGAGAGAGAGAGAGAGAGAGAGAGAGAGAGAGAGAGAAAGAGACCAAGAAAGAATAACCACGGATCGGGAAAGTGAAATGAATATATATTTACTTTCTCTCTCTCTCTCTCTGTCTCTCTCTCTCTCTCTCTCTCTCTCTCTCTCTCTCTCTCTCTCTCTCTCTCTCTCTCTCTCTCTCTCTCTCTCTCGCTCTCTCTCTCCCCCGCCGTCGTTGCCACCGCCTTCACAGACGAAAACTTTTAAATCTGGTGTTATAAAGGCGAACGGCAAAAAAAAAAAAACGGAAAAAAAAAACGAACGCGGTGAATTAGAGTCCGCATATATCCCTGTTGCTCACATCTGTCCCCGTCCATCTTGGCTGGGTGGGCCGTCCACTTTCCTTCTCCAAGTCCTGGTGGCCGGCGAGTTTATTTTGTCCTTGAACGCCGGAAGAGAAAGAGTAGCCCGGAGAAGGTTCTTGCGCCTCTGATATCGATGTCCTTCTTGCCATATCCTGCTCCATTCTCCGATTCATTTCCAGCTGCTTGGCTTGTCTGTCTGTTTGTCTCTCTTTCTCTTTTCTGTTTGCCTATTTGGCTGTTGTCTATTTCTCTGTCTTTGTCTTCTTTATCTACCTATCCAACTGCTTGCAGAGCAGCTTGTCTACTTGTCTATACATATTTTATAATTTTGACTGCTTACTTGCATTTTTACTTACCTGCTAGTTTGCCTGCTTTCTTGCCTACTTACTTGACTGCTTGCTTCCCCACCTTTTTGCATCTTGACAGTCGATCTGTATGCCTGTTTCTGCTCCTACCTGTCTGCTTGACTATATCTTTATGTTAATGATTCCTAGCCTGTCTGCCTGCTTCCTTAACTGCTTACTCGGTTATCAGGCTACTTATTCGCAAGCATGCATGGAGCTTGTATGAACGGATTATCCGTTTGTTTGCTTGCTAAACTACTTGTTTGTTCGCTTGAGTGCTTTCTTCTGAATTCTTACTTGCTTACTTATTTACTTTCCTTCCTCTCCCTTATCCCCTCCTTCATTTATTCCTTTGTCTCCTATTTCCAAGACAAGAATTCTTAAGCTTGAGTTTCAGCGAATGTCTCATACCGATGACCTGACTTATCTTGTTCTTCCTTTTTTTCTTTCGGTCTGTCAGTTTCCCCCCGCTTCCTCCTCTCTCTTTTTCTTCTTCCGATCTATCTCTTGCGTCTTTTCTCATCCTCCCCTTCCCCTCTCCTCCCCCTCCTCCAGAGCATCGCTTGAAAGTCTTCCCTCTCCGTCTCCTCTTCCCCTCTCCATCCTCCCCCTCCATCTCCTTCCTCCCCCTCCATCTCCTCTTCCCCTCTCCTATCTCACCCTCCATCTCCTCTTCCCCTCTCCTTCCTCCCCTCTCCACCTCTCCCCCCCCCCCTTTCCTTCCTCCCCCCTCCACCTCTTCTCCCCCTCTCCTTCCTCCCCCCTCCACCTCTTCTCCCCCTCGCCTTCCTCCCCCCTCCACCTCTTCTCCCCCTCGCCTTCCTCCCCCCTCCACCTCTTCTCCCCCTCTCCTTCCTCCCCCCTCCACCTCTTCTCCCCCTCGCCTTCCTCCCCCCTCCACCTCTTCTCCCCCTCGCCTTCCTCCCCCCTCCACCTCTTCTCCCCCTCGCCTTCCTTCCCTCTCTGTGAACACCACATGAAAGCCTTCCCGGCCACCAAGCCTCTTTTTTTCGGTCTTTCTCCCTCAGCCCGCTTCCTCTTCTGCTTTCCCGTCTTCCTGCCCTTCCCCTTCTCTCTCTCTCCTTATCCCCTTCCCCCGTTCCCCCGACTCCCCCGCTTCTCTTCTTCCTCCTCTCCTTCCCCTTCCTTCTCTGCCACCCCACTCCCCTTCCCCCTCCCATGAGGGCCTTCCTGGTCACCAAGCCTCCTTTTTCTGCTCTCCTGATGACGCCGTTTTGCCAACACATTTCCTCGCGGATGCTATCCAGGAGCTATTGAAAG
>NW_028234439.1:9971368-9973868 GCF_977035675.1 Penaeus japonicus
CCTCCATTCCCTCCTTCCCTCCCTTCTACTTTCCCGTCAACTCGTCCCTCCCTCCGCTCTGTCCTTCCTTCTCCCTCCCTCCGCTCTGTCCTTCCTTCTCCCTCCCTCCGCTCTGTCCTTCCTTCGCTCCCTTCCGACCTTCCTTCTCCTCTCTGGCTCCCTCATCTCCATCACATAGAATCCTAATCGGACACCGTGCGTCACATCTCTAAAGATTGATTAATAAACTTTATCCATCACATCAGACAAGTTAACTGCCTCTTTCCGGAATTCTCAGAGTTATAATCACTTCCCATCTGTCGCATTAAATCTGTAGAACAAATAAATAAACTAGTTTCTACATTTTGTTCTCTGTATATGTATAACACATGCATGTACGAAACAAATCATCAACATTCATTGCAAGAGCAACGCCACCGTTAAACTGATTAGTAATTCACAGATCTGGTTTGGCTAAATGTGTAATGTTAGATTCTCTTGGCAATGATTAAAATGTGTCATGTAACCAAAGGCTCTGTGTTTATTATTCATCGCTTGGATTTTGTTTTTATCTTGATCTTTTTTGTCGCCTCTGCTTTTAACATTTACTAAATCCTAATCAAGGTTTAGAGATATGGAAATGTCGAGTCATTTATCAAACGATGAAATTACGAGGCCGATAACATTAATAGAAATATATCATGTCACAATAGCATTAACCACACGGGTTCAATCATTAACAATAATCAAAGTCATTATAGGATAATGCAATTTGCGCAACGATAATGGATTATAATGATAATTGTAAATAAAGTATCTCAACTTTAAATCTCACCATCGGGTGCAAATGTAATATCGAGTTGATATCACTTGCCTATTAATATTTCTTTTTCTTGGCGTCAAGCGCCCTCTTCACGAAGGGTTTGTCATCTTCCCATCTTCATCGTCTTATTCTTAATGATTCGCTTTCATTACGTACTTGGTTTCTTTATGGAGGAATAGAAAGTAATCAATTCATGTCAATATCATTTCTGTTTAGAAAATTAGAAAATAAAAGCGCTCAAAATGTTTGTGAACAGTACTGTTCAAAATAAATAATCATCATTAGTTACCTTTATTTTACTTATTCGTTCTACTGCACTACTTCTTTGCCTTTATATATCAATAAATTCAGTAATAAACACCATCCACAGCGAAATCATAGCTAAATCAGAAGTAAGTAATATACTATAATTTTCACTTTTTATCACGAAAATCTATTTTCCATCTTTTAAGCCTTTTGGGATTTTTTCGAAGCTTAGACTCGTGCCAATTTCAGCTGCACTGGATGTAATTGCCGACTTTTCATGCGTTCGAGCTGAATTGTCGCTGGGATTATGAAGAATATCCTAAGAGTAACAAATTAATTTGGCATTTATTTTATTTTATTTTTATCTTTATTTTTTGGTAGTGTTTTAAATTACTACTGTCAGATTTGGCTATAGTGTATCCATGTCCTTGCACTTGTAACCATTTATATCAACCGGTTTACTGATTTAACCAGTTCTCTGTGTCAGTTTTTCGCTTTGTCTTTCGGGAAATTCATGACATCACATCACGGCAATTATTTCACTACCATCAAAAGTTTAAACTTTATTTTTATCAGATCGGTTTTTCCCTGTATTCGAAGGTCCTGATTATCAAGATTTTTTTACTTAAAAGTACATTGATTTCACATTGAATATAAACTAACAATAAACATTGTAAATTAATTGCTCATTTCCAAAACGATATTGCTATCTCATCACTTAATATTGTAAAAAAAAAAAAAATACAAGTTTAGAGATATTCAAAATCTGTAAGGCGTCTTTACAGTTACAGTTTATGCAGGTCTGCTGATAAAGAACAGCCGTTTATTTACATATAAAATAGTAAGGGAACTCCAGGAACTATGCTTGTTTTATTATTATTAAAATCATCATCGTAATTATTATTTGGATGAGTTCTACCTTCCTTTATGGTACGCATACAAACCCCCCAAGCAAACGAGAAACCGTTGGGTCAGAGAAGGAATCTGTGGTTCTCCTGGATATTACGAGTGCGAACACCGAACCCTGAAAAGTGGTAAGTCTGTGGAAAGAACTTCACTTTGGGTACTCATTTGCACTCATAGTTTGAAAAGCCGATGTAAAATATACTGCTGCGAAAAGCCTGAATTTCATCCACAAAAGGGAGGGTCAATGGGGTCGGTTCCCTGTGTTCTTGTCCACATTCGGCCAAGAAGCCCCCGACCCCCAAAATGTGGGGATGTAGGATGTCGAAAGGGCTAATTTGAAATGATAATAACAATGATGATGACAATAAGAGTACCAATAATGATGATACTGATGTTGATGATGATAATAATATTAGTAGTGATAATGGCATCAGCAATAGTAGTAGTGGTAGTAGTAGTAATAGTAATCATAATAAAAAATAATTAATAATAATGATAATAACAAAGATAATAAAAGCGTAAAAAGAAATCATAGGAGTAATCAAG
>NW_028234439.1:10006368-10013868 GCF_977035675.1 Penaeus japonicus
CAAAGGTTTTTGAAAAAGCAGAGTCAGTTAGATTGATGAATTTCCTTGAGACCAATAACTTATTATCTAAACCTCAACATGGCTTTAGAAACAGCGTTCATAGCAACATGGACAACAATAAGGTTAACTTATTGACTTTGTGCGACCTTTTTAAAGCATTTGACAGTGCCAGCCACAAAATTCTTCATAACAAAATAAGAAACCATAGAATTGATATCCATTGGTTTGAAAGTTATCTAAGTACAATAACCCAGTCGATAAATATCATTACAACAATCAGTCTATTTCGGTGTTCCACAAGGATCTTTATTAGGCCCGATCCTATTCACAATTCTCATTAATGATTTATCAACCATAGTCCATAATTGCCATCTAATACAATATGCTGATGATTCGCAATTTCTTCATAGTGACACAGTGAACAACTTAGATACATTGATAAGAAACACTAAGCACACTCTTATTCAAGCAAAAATATATTTTGACATCAATGGCCATAAAATATATCCACAAAAAAACACAATGTATCTTCATAGGTTGTCGGCAAAATTTAGCTAGAATTCCCATAGACACAACCATAGAATTCGAAAGTTGCCAAATTAAACCAAGCACCTCAGTTAAAAATCTAGGAGTAGACTTAGATATATGACATTTGAAGCCCATGTTGACAACATATATAGGAAGGTAATGAGGACACTAATATATCTTAATCATATGAACAATCAAATCCTTACAGAAACAAGAATCCTGGTTGTGCAAACTCTAAGTCTGAGAACAATTAACTATTCCTTAAATGTTTGGGGCTCAACTAACAAAACCCTAATGCAGAAAACACAAAGACTACAAAATTTTCTTGCAAGAGTCGCACTGGGTAGTGTTAGTAACTTCCATCAAATCACCCATTTAAATTAAAAGTAATAATATATGTGTTTTTACTCATAAAATTATTTATGGGAATTATCCACAATGGATCTTGCCCTTACAACCTGTGGGAAACGCATCAGGTGTTCAAGCATGACAAGTAAAGGCTCTCTATGTCAAGAGATCACATCCGGGAATCGGGACATAGCAAATGCTAATACGTGGACCTTTACTACCTTATAATGTTAAAGACAGAACTAACCTAAATTATTTAAAGACTAAATTAAAAGATTTCCTAAATTGTTAGTTGTGATATTTTATCAAACATGTAACAAATGTATTGTATACCTATAATTTTGCAAGAAATTATTTATGTAAAAAGAATAACCATTGTAATTTATGGAATTTCCTTTTTAAATTTTAAATTAACACACTCTCTCTCTCTTTCTCTCTCTCACACACACATACAAACACACACTCTCTCTCTCTCTCTTTCTCTCTCACACACTCTCTCTCTCTCTCACTCACTCTCTCTCTCTCCCTCTTTCCCTCTCTCTATCTCTCTGTACCTCTCTACCTCTCTCCCTTTATATATCTATATTTCTCTAACATGTACACATAGGCATGCACACACACACACACACACACACACACACACACACACACACACACACACACACACACACACACACACACACACACACACACACACACACACACACACACACACACACACATTCAGAGATGTGTCTGTGTGTATATATATATATATATATATATATATATATATATGTATATATATATAATATATATATATATATATAATATATATATATATATATATATAAATATATATGTATATACATATATATATATATATATACATATATATATATATATATATATATATATATATATATAGATATATATATATGTATGTATGTATGTGTGTATTGTAGATTGAGAGAAGACGCCAGATAAAGAGAAAGGGAGAGACTGGTAAACTGAGAACCAGGAAGGAAGCAGAAAGAGCACTGCGACCATAACTCCAATACTTAATTTGCATGTGTCGTATGATTAAAAGAGGGAAAGGGAAAATGGCGGAAAGAGAACCTTTATCACATCATTACGGACGTTTCAGTGTTTGGCAATTAGATTTGGATGAAAGGACAATGGATGAGAGACATTATGGATAAATGCAAATATTGATAAAGAAATGAATGGATGCGTTAATGTTTACGTATGTATAATGTATAATGCATATGTTGATATATGAGTCTGTGTTATTGATTGATTTACTGATCAGCTGATTTACTGACTAACTAAATGGCTTGTTATTGGATGGCCTGACTGATTGATTGCTGATTGCCAGGTTGATTGACTTACTGACTGATTGCCTGAATGAATTGATGTTTGGTTGACTAACTGACTGATTGTATGACTGAATGAATTGTGGGCTGGTTGACTGACTGTTTTGCTGATTGATTGACCAATGAACTTGATAGGACATAAACAAATAAACGAAACATTTAGAAAAACAGAAGAATTCTCCTTGCTACTGCAAGGTTTACCACGCAATTTCCTTCTGACCGTTTGCATGTATACGCTTTCAGATAAATTTTCATATCAACAAAAAACAACAGGAAAAATGTCTTTTTTTTTCTTTCTTTTCTGTGTTTTCAAAAAACCCTCTATGGCAAGTTTTTGTTTTATTTTTCGTGTGCCAAAGTGACAGCGGGAATTTGCCATCTGATTCAACTTTTCAACTCTCAAAAAATGTTTTTGCATTCGGAAATCATAGTCAAAAATGTTCACTGGAACCCATTAACTCTCGCGTTTAGGTCGGAATGAGAGAGAGTTCTTTCCTGCGGGTTCATCGGTGAATTATGGTGAGAGAGAGAAGGGAGGGGGAGGGGGAGAGGGAGAGCGTGTGTCACAGTTAGAGAACAGCAAAGTGAGACACAATTTCCATGCTTATTTTTTCAGACACGCACAAGTAAAAGCAATTGAAAAGAAAATTCGCAGGCAATAAAAACAGGTGCTTACTTAATGCTTAATGCTTAAGCCTATTTTAATTTATATTTCATGCACTATCTCATATCTGGTTTGAAATTAAGCATAAACGTTGTCATTATGCTCTTATTTGGTTGCTTTAGAGCAGTCATTAATACCGGTGGGAGCAGTAAAATCAGCGTAAGGTTGTACTTGATCTACTGAGGGAATGAATATGTAGGGCTGGGGGGGGGGGGGGGTTGAAGGTTGACTCTTCAACCTGACCTAAAGTCGGCCTGATTTTCCTCCAAGGGGATAAGTAGTTCCGTTTTCCTCCTAGCGCCTGGAAGAATGGCACACGTGGGTGAATGTTGATGTAGTTATTCGCCATCTTAGATTTGCCATCTTGGAGGTCTGTGACATGTTTATCAAACATATGTAAGCTACATTGTTCCAAACCTCAGAGAAAGAAGCGGTTGGGTGGAAAAGGGAGAGGCAGGGACAGTGAGAGAGTGAGCGAGAGAGAGAGAGAGAGAGAGAGAAAGAGGGGGTGGTGGAGAAGGTGACGTTGAGAGAAATAGAAGAGAGAGAGGATAGTGATATATATATATATATATATATATATATATATATATATATATATATGTATGTATGTATACACATACACACATACATATATATACATGTATATAATTTCATATATATATATATATATATATATATATATATTTATATATATGTATATATATATATATGTATGTGTGTGTGTGTGTATGTGTGTTTGTGTACACACACATATACATACATACATAATAGGTATTTCATCGATAAAACTATGGTCGCCTCTACATAACACACAGAATATAACTTGTGATTTGGCCGATGGCGCTTCGTAGCGGGATGGAACTTGTGTTGATATACATGACAAACTATTCCTCGTAGTGTCTTGGGAGCCTTTGATGCATCAACCGGTTAAATTGGGCTCCTGCGGGGCTCTTGCTGCGAAGATATCCAATCGGAGCGGAATGCTAATGCTAACAAGTTCCTAATCTTTTGGCGACTCATGTCAAGTGTTTGATATCGTGTAAGTTTATTTTATTAAATAATGATGACATTGATAATAATACCTATGATAATATTGACGTTGATAATAATGATAGTGATTATAAAAAAATTAGATAATAATAATACCAGTGATATTGATAATGATCAAATTGATCACGATGATGGTGTTAATAACAATAAGTATCATCATTATCACTATCAACATCATCATCATTATTTTCATTATCATTATTATCATCATTATTTTCATTATCATTATTATCATCATTATTTTCATTATCATTATTATCATCATTATCATTATCGGTATTGTTAGTATCATATTTATCATCATTATTATGAATTATTATTATTATTATTATTATTATTATTATCATTATCATTATCATTATTATTATCATTGTCATCATTAACATCATAATCGTCATCACCATTATTATAATTATAGTATTATCGTTAATAGAATTATTAATGGCAACGATATCAGTAACAACAAAAAATGAATAAGAACATTGATATTGATAGTAATAATAATGATGATAATAGTGATAGTCACAACAACAGTTATAGTAATACTAATGTTAATGGTGATAATGACCATGAACATGATAATAACATTGATAATGATACTGATAATAATAATGCTAATATTAATAATAATACTAATATTAATAAGTAATACAAATGATGAAAATTATGATAACAATAATGATACAGATAATATTAGTAATAATAATAATGATGGTAATAACAATGATGATAATAAAAATTATAATCATAATGATAAAGATAATTGTATTGTAAATTACTAAATATGTTTCGGACAACGGCTTGGATTAACTGAATGTAACGGACTTTTTATTTTCTACATTCATTTGAAGCATGTATTGGTAAATTTCTGTTTAGGAAGTATATTCGTGGTTTGCACTTGATGATTGAATATTTGCGCGTCTCGATGCTCCTTTGTAAGTGCAGTGCATTGTGGGAGAGGCTGACCGCAGCGAGAACAATGTGGTCAGCCAGACTTAGCTTGTAAAATTTCTTTCTTTAAAGACCACCTTTACCCGTGATGCAATGTGTCAACATCTAAACTAATTCTCTGAATGAAATGTAAGTAGTATATCATGAATATATGAAGTCATTTTCCTCGAAGCATTGATTATTATTGTTAAAATGCTGGCAATTGTCGTAAAATTCGTTCGGCCCCGTAGGTCAATCAACGTTGTCCAGATTCTAATTAATTTACCTCTTTTTATCGATGATAAATGCGGAACTATTGAAGCATTCATTGCCAGCAGCACCGAAAATGATCCATGATGAACTCTGCCAGTTATATTCAAGAGATGCATTAACGTGAGTTTATATTAAAATAATTGCTTTTCATAATCAAGATGCAATGATGGTAAGTATTTTCTCATTCTATATGTAAGTGTTGGCGTGTTTTCTTCGAATATTTGCTTGTCAAAGTTGAATGGATACAAATCTGATTTACTGTACTGTTATTCTTAGATTTACTGGTTAATGTTAGTCTTATTTCATTTCATTTATTGGGTATCTCTGTGAGATGTCATATCATTGATATTGTTTCTGCAAGAAGCAACTATTTTATCCAGTGATAGAATGACAATGACGTCATTCAGTTTGCTTAGATTACATGTTTTTGGAAAAGTTTTTATCTTATATAGCTTTTCTAATATTTTCAGGTCGGACATTAAGCTGTCATACGACAAAAGATGTTACAATAACTGAGCAGAAGATTATAATGATATTGATAATGATGATGACAATCTTAATGATAATAATGATAATGATAATTATAAGTTACATTGGTAATACAATGATTATTATAAGAGTTGTATTAATAATAATGGTGACAATAATAATCATACAATGATAACAGTGATAATGATAATAATAATAATGACAAATAACAATAACAATAATAGCTATAATAATAGGAATACTGGTGGTTGTGTCACCTAACACCACAATCACTGAGTGTCATATCAAATAACAGTGAACAAGATAACGGCGTGAATGCACTGAATCTGGAAACAGCGAAGGTCCCTCGCCCGCCACCTTGGATGAGCAGCACAGGCCCGCCCGTAACCCTGCCGTGACGAAACAAAGCAAGTAATATTATTTTCATAAAGGATTACTATCTCCGTAACCCAGTGTATGAAAACAACAAACTAGTAAAAGGGTACAGACAAAGGAGCGAAAAGTTCTGAGTCGAAATGGGAATAAAGAGATGTGGCGAGAAATGGCTGTGTGATCAGCCAGGATGTTTGTAGAATTTGAGAAGATTAAAAGAAGGTCACAGCAAGGGAGTTGCTGGCGCTTAAGAAACATAAACAAATTTTGTTTCTGACCCTGACTAGGAATGTTCAGTAGAAGTCGCATCACTCGGCTGCTTCAGGCCATCGTCCGGAGCAGGTAGGTCGATTTTTTTTTCATAGATTCGTGTAGCACTCGGCCACCACTTGGCTCAGTTTTACAGCAATGTTCTGAAAACTAAAAAAATAAAATAAATAAATGCACTGTGACTATTTTATTTACCCCCACCGTTGCTTGGAGTTGCCCCGGATCCGCGCACACAGCTGGTTCACGCATTTTATTTTTTCACGGAAAAAACAGTTTTGATTGCCTTTCTGGAATATAAAGACTAAATAGCGATAAATTTTAGCGAAATAAAACGTAGTACCATGTATTCAACGAATTTCCGTAACAAGGACATTTCCTGGCCCTTCCCCACCCTTGCGCGTTTCGCATACATTCAGCAGTTTATCCTCGCGGAAAAAAGCGAAAGGTTTCTTCTAATGAAACTAACTGATAGATGACTGCCTGAGAGCAGTGTCTTCGCCAGTAGATACAAGGATCTGGAGGAGCCAGGCCCCATGTGCATATAGCCCGGGCGAGGCTTCGCTTTGGCAAATCTCATAGAACTGAACTGAGATGATATGGCGAAGAAATTACGTAAATTTGCTGTTCCTCCCGTGTACATGTTACCGATGCCCTGTATTCCTTATTTCCTAAAACTTGAAGGAAAATAACAATACAAATGGCATGGCATTGCCTATCCGAATTTTGAAGGATCGTGTTTTGCGTTTTATATTTTCGTACAGAAACCGTACACGGGTGCCAATCGTGGCCAAAACAGCTTGTGGCTTTTTATAGGAGCCAGTGATTAGCTACGGCTCGTCGAAAGCAGTTAACGTTAATTGCCGAGTGGTGAGTGATGCTCGGTCGGAGGAGGCCAGTTGCAGTGTTATCAGCATAGAACTAAAGATAAAAAACAGGGTACAAGACTTGACACTGACGATGACACTGATGATAATGATAATTATGATAATGATAACATTAATGAAAATAATAGAATAATAACAATTACGACAATGATGAAATCAATAATGATAATAATAATGACAATGATAATCATGATATTGAATATGATAACATAGTAATAATGATAATAATGACAATTATGATAACAATGATCCTAATAATACTATAATCTTTATTATCAAAGTAACAGTGATAATCATTGAGATAACAACAAATATAAACAATTTCCAAATTCAG
>NW_028234439.1:10016368-10021292 GCF_977035675.1 Penaeus japonicus
CCACTTTTTCTTCTTAATGCTCTTGAGCATATCCTCTACTTTTATTTGTTGCCTGATCCATGTTTTTCTTTTTTTTTGTGTTTTTTTTTTTTTTTTTTTTTTTTCTCTTAAGCTAACTTTTAACAAAAGCCTTTCCATTCCTCTTTGAGCACTTACTAATTTCCTTTCAAGTACTTTGGTCGTAGTCCATGTTTCTGACCTATATGTCATGACGGGGGGACACATTTGTCAAAAACCTTTCTCTTTAGACATAGTGGCAGACGACCTCGTAATATATTACTATGTGCAAATATTTACCTCCCTGACCGGGACTCGAACCCGCGCCGTAAGATCGACAGGCACGGTTGATACCGCTCAGCTCCACGACCCGTAAAAGAGATGTTCAACCAGACGCCTTATGAGATGTCATGGACATTACCTATGTGTTCTTGCCAGAACAGTGATAGCGAGGTTTCACGAACATCTCCCACGGGCACTCGGCAGCCACGGAATCACAAATTCAAGTCCCAAATCAAGTTACCAAGGTTATATGTGTGAGAAGATGGTAGAATGCAGTAACGCATTTTAATATATGCAAATATTTACCTCCCTGACCGGGACTCGAACCCGCGCCGTAAGATCGACAGGCACGGTTGATACCGCTCAGCTACACGACCCGTAAAAGAGATGTTCAACCAGACGCCTTATGAGATGTCATGGACATTACCTATGTGTTCTTGCCAGAACAGTGATAGCGAGGTTTCACGAACATCTCCCACGGGCACTCGGCAGCCACGGAATCACAAATTCAAGTCCCAAATCAAGTTACCAAGGTTATATGTGTGAGAAGATGGTAGAATGCAGTAACGCATTTTAATATATGCAAATATTTACCTCCCTGACCGGGACTCTCACACATATAACCTTGGTAACTTGATTTGGGACTTGAATTTGTGATTCCGTGGCTGCCGAGTTACCAAGGTTATATGTGTGAGAAGATGGTAGAATGCAGTAACGCATTTTAATATATGCAAATATTTACCTCCCTGACCGGGACTCTCACACATATAACCTTGGTAACTTGATTTGGGACTTGAATTTGTGATTCCGTGGCTGCCGAGTGCCCGTGGGAGATGTTCGTGAAACCTCGCTATCACTGTTCTGGCAAGAACACATAGGTAATGTCCATGACATCTCATAAGGCGTCTGGTTGAACATCTCTTTTACGGGTCGTGTAGCTGAGCGGTATCAACCGTGCCTGTCGATCTTACGGCGCGGGTTCGAGTCCCGGTCAGGGAGGTAAATATTTGCATATATTAAAATGCGTTACTGCATTCTACCATCTTCTCACACATATAACCTTGGTAACTTGATTTGGGACTTGGAATTGTGATTCCGTGGGGACTGAGTGCCCGTGGGAGATGTTCGTGAAACCTCGCTATCACTGTTCTGGCAAGAACACATAGGTAATGTCCATGACATCTCATAAGGCGTCTGGTTGAACATCTCTTTTACGGGTCGTGTAGCTGAGCGGTATCAACCGTGCCTGTCGATCTTACGGCGCGGGTTCGAGTCCCGGTCAGGGAGGTAAATATTTGCATATATTAAAATGCGTTACTGCATTCTACCATCTTCTCACACATATAACCTTGGTAACTTGATTTGGGACTTGAATTTGTGATTCCGTGGCTGCCGAGTGCCCGTGGGAGATGTTCGTGAAACCTCGCTATCACTGTTCTGGCAAGAACACATAGGTAATGTCCATGACATCTCATAAGGCGTCTGGTTGAACATCTCTTTTACGGGTCGTGTAGCTGAGCGGTATCAACCGTGCCTGTCGATCTTACGGCGCGGGTTCGAGTCCCGGTCAGGGAGGTAAATATTTGCATATATTAAAATGCGTTACTGCATTCTACCATCTTCTCATATTACTATGTGTACCGAAGGCACTCCAACCTAGCCTGATTCGCTGTTTTATCTCGGCTTTGCAGGATGTATTCGTCTGGATGAGTTGCCCTAGGGATACATACTATTTTACTGCTTCTAGTAACGCGCCCTGTATTTGTATTTGCTCAATTGGGGTTCGGCTATTGAACATGACTTTGGTCTTCATGTTCATTTTAAGGCCAATCTTCAGACTTTCCCTATTGAAATCGCTTAGTAATTGTTGTAATTCATCTGCTGACTCGCCGAAAAGAACAATGTCATCTGCAAATTTTAAATTGCTTAAGTGCCCATCCCCTATTTTAATCCCTTTCTCCTTCCAATCTAACTTCTTGAATACTTCCTCCAAGCAAGCTGTAAACAGCTTCGGTGAGATGGTGTCTCCCTGCCTGACACCCCTTTTTATTGGTATTTTATTGGTTTCTGCGTGCATTTTGATGGCCGCTGTACCATCTCTATATATATCATCTATCTACAATATATTTCCTCTGCTCCTTGTTTACGAATTGCATCTAGTACTGCAGCTATCTGTACCGAATCGAATGCCTTTTCATACTCTACGAATGCCATATACAGGGGCTTCCTATATTCGTTTATTTTCTCTCTTATTTGGGTTAGTGTGTGGATATGGTCTGTAGCTGAGAATCCGCTGTGGAACCCTGCCTTTTCCCTGGGTTGCATTGAATCTAATGTATCGATGATGCGGGCTGTGATGATTTTTGTGAATAGTTTATAGATTACTGAAAGGAGGCTTATAGGTTGGTAAGTCTTTAAGTCTTTTGTGTCCCGCTTTTTGTGTATTAAAATTATTATTGCGTTTTTCCAGGATGTTGGTGTTTTACCGACGCTTAGACATTGGTTATAAAGATTGGCCAGTTTTACTGCCACAATCTCTCCTACATCTTGGATAAGATCTACAATAATGTCATCTTCTCCTGGTGTTTTTTCCTCTTTTCATGCCTTTTAGTTCCCTTTTTACTACCTCTACCGTAATGTTTGAAGCGTCTCCAATTGTGTTTGTCTCCATACGTGGTTGATCGTTTTAGTGTTATAAGTCGCAATAGAAGTCTTCTATTACTTTGATAATTTCAATATCATTGTATGTCACTTCTCCATTTGGTTTCTTTACTGTATACATTTGTTTTTCCCCTATTTTGAGTCTCCTCTTTGTTGCCTTAAGGCTGGTGCCTGCAAGCAGAGCTTCATTTATTTTTCGTATATTTAATATGCGTACATCCTCTTTCTTCTTGTTTATCGTCTTAGTCAGCTCTGCTGATTCTATTTTGTATCTGATTGATGCTATTTTATGTCCCTACGCTGTTCCATAAGCTCTTTTGTCTCTACCGAAAGCTTACTGAACTTTTCTTTTTCGTCTTTACCGCCTATTTCAAGTGCAGCTTCCATTAATATCTCACTGAATAGGTCGTTCATTTGAATAGGGGAAAACAAATGTATGCAGTAAAGAAACCCAATGAAATCATCAAAGTAATAGAAGACTTCTATTGCGACTTATACCACTCAAACGATCAACCACGTATGGAGACAAACTAATCTCTTGAACCATTATCAAGCTCGAAATAAAAACATATGTATTATAACAATTGTGTAAGAATTTATTAAGCAAAATTAAGTATGAGATATGAGTTGTTGTTTTTTATTGTTATCAGTTTGAATTGTCTTAATAGATGTACATCAGTATGATTAGATAACAGAAAGATATACGATATATTTCCATGACATTAAAAAATATTGTTGTAAAGCATGTATATATTATAGGATTATAGTCAACCCCAGGAAACAATAAAAGTTTCTTCAAAGGCACAGAAAGGATCAGGCAATTTTGTGGTGGACACACTTAAAGATAACATTATTTTTAAATATGTAGACCAGTGGTTCTCAAACTGGGTGCCGCGGCACCCTGGGGTGCCACGGACAGCGCCTAGGGGTGCCACAAGATTGCCATGAATTTTGTCTTGGCTAGATCGTTTCAAGGTACATTTGTAAAACAGTTTGTAGCAGTCTGCCTATAATTAATGTAGGGTTTGTTGGTAGTTAATTGCTAGTTATTTTACAAAATATAGGGAGATATTCCTTTTGCAAATATATACTTCTACTAACTTATGATTAACTTAACTCATTAGTTAATCTAATATTATGAATCTATTCCACTGACGAGGTCTAATGTTTGGCTGTACTAAAAGTACTTATATGTTATTTGTAGTTGAGTACTGATAATAATTTAATATTAAATAAAAGTATTAAACAGGTACAATTTTATATCAGAAGTTAATTCATGTGAGGAGGGGTGATGGTGAAAAAGGGGTGCCACAGAAAGGATTATATAAATTCAGGGTGCCATCACTGAAAAAAGATTGAGAACCACTGATGCAACGCTCAGCCGAATGATAGATCAGAGTGTTCAAGCAGGCGAGTTTGTCGTTTAGGCAAGAAAAAAGATCTGTTTCTCTGAGGGTTTTTGCTTTCAAATCTATAGAAAAAATTCTTGCTTATAAATTTTGTATCTACATTCTCGATAGTTTGTTTACACTGCCCACTTGTAGGTCTGTGAGAAATATGTCTTCTGGACAGTTTCTCCAGATTAACAATCAATTCGAGGCAGTGGCATTATCTCTGTAAAATGATAACGATCAGGCTATTTGCGCTTACCAAAGACGCTGATAGTCTTGCTTGAATTGCCAGGGAATGCATTCAGTCATCATATAATCACAATGTGATTGGACCAAAATCTTTTCTATTTAAAAATTCGTTAACTTCAGAAATTTGACATACGTATCTGAGATGCTCGATGCACCCAGAGATTATCTAATTAGTGAGTTTAGTGACTATGCTAGAAGCTTCCTTAATCTATCCTCATATATTCTTAATTCACCTAAAAATTGCAACATCTACCCTCATATACCTTTAAGACGTTGGAGACGGGGATAGGTTCCCTCTGCGTGACATTCCAGATGGGTTTTGTTTCAGAGTGAAGGAGGTCACG
>NW_028234439.1:10038892-10041392 GCF_977035675.1 Penaeus japonicus
TTGGAAAAAACTTTGGTCACCGATTAGATATGATATGTTAGAGGAATACTGGTGCATTTATATTCGCCTGGTAAACATAGCATTTTATATGAATTGAAAAAAAATAGATATTTACTTAGCACATTACCTTGAAATAAGTGATATTTCAAACTTACTCCCTATGTAATCAACAGGTATGATTATGTGACGAATTCCCCATGATGCAAAAAATGATACTATTATAGATGATAAAATAACAGAGCAAACGTACAAGGAAAAACATCCGACTGCAAATAAAATAATAGTTAGGAAATAACCTCCCCCGCCTGAGCAAAAAAAAAGACAGAAAAAAACGTCAACATCCGCGAACGTCACTTTGTCCTCCCTCTTCCCCTTCCCGCCCCCCCCCCTTCCCCTTCCCGCCCCGCTCCTCCTCTCCTTCCCCTTCCCGTTCCTCCTCCCCCTTCCCCTGCTCCTCCTCCCCTTCCCCTTCCCGTTCCTCCTCCCCCTTCCCCTTCCCGCTCCTCCTCCCCTTCCTCTTCCCGTTCCTCCCCCCCTTCCCCTTCCCGCTCCTCCCCTTTCCCCATCCCGCTCCTCCTCCCCTTCCCCTCCCCCTTGCTCATCTCCCCCCCCTCCCTTCTCACCCCCTAAAAGGTGAACCTGAATGGCCGAGGTACAGATTTTCATCACGAGAGACCGGGATGGGGATTACAGTGAGCCCCGAGAATGCTATTATACGCAGGAAACTGAGCCATTGTTCTAATAGCTACTTAACTAATAGCGCAAGGCCGGTATATCGGGAAGGGTCTTGGTGGGTCGGGAGGGGGTATTAATGCTGCTGGAATATACTGGAAATGTGATTAAAATGTTATGAGAGATGGAGGACGGGGGCGGGCCCGAGGAAGGAGTGGGGAAGGAAAGGAGAGAGTGGGTTGACTGGAGGATGAAGGGAGAGGATGAGATACCGAAGAGAGGGAGGATAAAATAGCGAAGAAAAGGAAAATGGAGCTTGAAAGAGGAGGAAAGAGAAGCATGCGAAGATGATGGAAGATAAATCAGTGAAGAAGAGGTTGTAAAGGCAAAGAGAAGGCGGCGAGGAGAGAGCAAAAACTATAAAATATGATAAAGGCAAAACAGTAAAGGAAAACGAATAAAAATAAATCCTCGCACAGGAGAAGGGAATTAAAAAGCATAAAAAGTAAGGGACCAAAATAATAACATAATCAGGGCAAACGTGAACAAATGATAAAAAAAACAGCGAAACCAAAGAAGCGAACGATATAAAAGATAGATGAATAACTTCAGTAGATAAAATAATGAAAAAAGAAAAGACCCAAATGTTAAGAATTTATAAAGATAAATTAATAAATAAATACCTAGAAAAAACGAGAAAACAGAGAAACGGGAAGATTAAAAATACGAAGAAGAGACATGATATAGAAAAGGAAGAGCAAGTGAGGGGGGGCGAGAACCCCACCGAAGACTCGCCCCGGTCAGTGAAGGGTACGCGTTGCCCGAAAGAACTTTGCAACCAAAGCATCCGCGGCTATCGTCACGGGAGAAAGTCCACGGGCGTAAAAACCCACATTTGGGCCGCAAACTTAAATAGCTTGGTAACTTCAGGCCAAACTTTCTTGTATTTCAGGAAGCCATTCCTTCGGAATCAGGGTCTAAAGCCATAGATACAGATATACAGATACATGCATGCTTACAACTGTGGGCACATACACACATACATGTATACAAATGTACACACATGATTAGGCTGAATTAAAAGATGAGTTTGGTTTGTAGAGTGTACAGACACGTACCCATGCACACACGCACAAACGTATACACACACAAACCCATTGTTACCATTCTTGTATAGGAGTGTTATGTTTGTCAATTTGCATGTTTTGGTAACTTCCCTATTCCCATTTACTTTAAAAATATTACTCTTAATGATAGATGAGGTGTTTTATGCATTATTTTAGAATCTATTTAGAAATACCATATGTTCTGTCGCTTTCATTCTGTCATTACTTCTATATTGAAACCTTTTGAACCTTAAATCCCTTGCCACCAAGATCTAATAACTTTAATTTGTTCATTCTTTTTGTAGCACTGATGATGGCAACCGATATCTTCGATACGTTTATAAAATAGATGTTCCACACAGCCTTGGTTATTTTGTTCATCTCATGATTGCGTTTCCCTGGAGGCAAATCTATAGCTGAAGTTATTATGAAAAGATATTGGCGAGCAACGCTGAAAACTTACCAACAATTCAAGAAAAGCCTTTTTCATAATCAAGAAATTGGAACTGGACTTCAAATTTCTGTATTATCGTAAATCATATAACATTATCCTTACTTTCTTGAAATTTAAGCAGTACCTATAAGTCATGATTATCCAGACAATAAAAAACTCACAAAACTAAAGAAAACCTACATCCACCTTGCCGTTGACTTAGAATTCAAAGTTTACTTTCTTATTCAAGATGATTGTGCACGCCAGTGAACCGGAGCGTGGAAAAGAG
>NW_028234439.1:10071392-10088892 GCF_977035675.1 Penaeus japonicus
TTTATATTACCTCTCCAACGCGTAACCTCTACACCGGCACCCGAGTAATTGAATCTGGGAGGGGATAATTGCTTTTATTTTGAGGGACCAAACGGGGTCCAGTTCTGGCCCCTAAGCCGCCTATCGGGGTCCTTTGAGCTCACAGAACCCTTACAGATCGTAACGGATCATTTTTGGCGCCCAACGTGGGGCCGGTGTCTTTGTGGATACGTGTTGGGGTGTCCAGGATCAGATTTTTCATGCCGGGATTTGTTAATTGCATGAACATTGCATTTTTGGAGAGCTACTTATTTTATGTACTTTTTGCCACGCATTTTAGGTACTTTTTGCCACGTATTTATTTATTTTCTGCTATGCATTTTATATAATCTTTTTGCCCAATACTTTATGATTTTTTTTCCCAGTGTTTTATGAACTTTTGGTGCCGAGCATTTTATGTTCTTTTGCATAATTTGATTACGCTTATTTCACATGATTTTTTCCTTCGCCTCTGCACTGGAACCCTTCTTTTGTCCTTCTTAATCCTCTTTATCTATCCTGCATTCCTTTTCTAGACTTTGTCTCGTCTTGATTTACCCAGTCTTTTTGCATCCTTTCTTATTTGGGCTGTTCTTCAGTTCCATTCTATTTTCTCCTTAGTTCTGGCTAATCCTTGCTTCTCTACTACTTCCAGCTTATTAATGTCGTGTTAATACATTGTTTTTCCCCATTTAATATAATCTTTGAATGATTTGTCTCCTTTTCAGAAAGTTTTTGTATTCTTAATTGCTTAACTTATTATTTTACTTTCTTTTATTATCTAGTTTTTTGTGGCTCTCTATAGGTCAGTCAGGAATACTTTCATGTATTTAATGTGTCTTCTCTCCCAATGCTAACTGTTTCTCTGATAAGGTACTCTGTTTAAAGGAATTGTGAGGAATATTAGTGAATAACTTTCATGTGTTCGTGTGTGCTTTGATGAGGTGAAGTCGTGATGCCAAAGCCAAGGAGGGGTCGGTCAGCATCCAGTTTACCCAGTTCCCGCAGTCTGTCTCCAGCCAACCCAGAACACGTCAGTTTGTTTCCTGTGGTCATGAGTGGATCTGGGCAAGGAGCAGAAGCCATTCAAGCCATCCAGAGGGAAGTAGGAATGATGGAGGAAATACAAGAGCAGATGGCCCGTATGGAGGAGCGGATGACGGCCATGATGGAGGGGTTCTGCAGGAGCCAGGGAGAAAGGCTCTCTCGTTTAGAAGAGAGGCTGAGCCACACCACTGATCCAGCTCCTAATGCAGCAGATACGAGGGATAGTGGACAGAACACAGTTGCCGAGGGCGCATCTGAACCTCCTCCATTGCCTAGCACACGGACTGGCAACGCTTCTCCGGATGAGCCGTCATCTTCCCGAACACAACCCCAGCATGCTGATCCTTTGAGCCTTCTTCAACAACAATT
This sequence comes from Penaeus japonicus, assembly GCF_977035675.1. Lineage (NCBI taxonomy): Eukaryota > Metazoa > Arthropoda > Malacostraca > Decapoda > Penaeidae > Penaeus > Penaeus japonicus. Next base: position 10,072,827 of record NW_028234439.1, read on the forward strand.
GCTGGTGAAGGACCAAGAGCTGGCTCTCCTGCGACAACAACTTGCGCAACTTACTTCCCGTGCTCTAGCCAGTGAACCCACTCCAACCAGTGTTCCTGTTCGTCAGCAGCCCATGGATCCTGACTGTCAGTTATCTTCACGCACTTCTCACCAAATGCCTTTGCCTGAGCCTGCCCGTCCGACTCGTCAATGGAACCTTTGTGAGCAACCACTACAAGATGGCACCCTTCAACAACCCGTCCCTCTCCAGTCTTCTCAAGAAACAGGGAGCCGTTCACTGCCCTCCAGTGATCCACTTCTTCAGCCGCACCACAGATCCTGCCAACCAGCCATCTCGTACATGTTGCCAAGGGAACCAGTACCACATTTCAAAGGGGAGACTAGTGCCAACGACCCGTTGAAACGGAACCATGAGATCGAGAGCTGGATCCGTTCTATAGAAAACCTAGTTAGACCAGCAACAGATGAAGCCTACATCAGAGCCGCTAGAGCAAGTTGTCGGGGTAGAGCGGACATGATTATAAACTCCCAACAGTTTGACCACATCGTTAGTTGGCCCTCATTTAAGGCAGAACTCCGTAGAAAGTTCCGCGGGACATATACTGCTGCAGACTTTTTCAAAGTTCTCTACAGCCAAGCGATGGGTTCCAGCCAAGCCCCAATGGACTACTTCCTACAGATTGAGGCTTCAGTGTACCAGGGAGTAAGAGATCATCATGATGCCATAGGAGATCCTTTAGCGCTTGTCAGGAGGGTATTTCTTTCAGGCCTTCCCGGGTGGCTCCGAGACCTGTTGGCTCTTAAAGATGACTGTGCTGCTCCAGACCTAGCAGAGGCCGCACAGCGTGTGTGGAATTCACGTAATGGGATTCGCCACGGAGCAGAACCGAACCGCCACCAGTCCCCGAATGATGTCACCGACCAACCTCGTGGACAGCCAGATCGTCCGCCCAGATACCGTGACCTTCATCCTGTTACAGCAGAACCGCAACACAGCTCGCCACCCAGAACTCGACAAGAACTACCCTGGTGTGAGTTCCATAGGTTGCATGGTCACCCCACTCATGAATGCAGAGCAGCCCAAAGATCACCACGCCAGAACCAACCCAGGTACAGCTGCTATCGTTGTGGTGATCCTGGACATTTTAGCAGAAGCTGTCCCTTTCTCGCGGGCCAGGGAGGTCGCGTTCCCAGCCCCACTGGCAACTACTCCACAGGGAACGTCAGGGCTTGTGTGCAGCCAGCTGAGACAAATTGCAGCCACAGGAGAGAATACGCTATATCTTCAAGGACGACCTCTCGCAGTACTCAATGCTGAAGGCAGTCCCATCATGTCCTTTATAGACACGGGCTCGCAAGTCACCCTTGTTAAGAAGACTGTGATGGACCGGCTTGATCCTGATGGCAGACTGAGACGACGATTATCGGACAAAGTTCTAAGGGGTGTCTCTGGTAAACCTCTGCATCCAGTGGCTGAAGTGACCTTAAGGTATGAGTTAGACCAGGAAGATGCTCTTGAACACCCTACTCTGATAGCTGACCTAGATTTCCCAGGGGACGTACTTTTAGGCATTGATCTCCTACATCGACTAAATTTTACACTAAAGTCTAGAGCCAACTCATCCCATGGTAAGCTGATCTTAGGGAAAAGTCAGTATTCTGTAGTCTTCACAGAAGCCAAATCGTTAAAGATCAGCCTGTTGACCACTACAAACTCTGCGGCTACACAGACCGAGATGGAGACGCTTGTTTTGGAGGCACTACCTGAAAGAGATGTCATTACTGTTGAAGACGTGAACCTATCGCAATCACCTGAAAGAGAAGAAAGATTAGTCACTGCCGGAATTCTGGATGATGATCTGATATCTGGAAGAGAAACTGTTGGTGAGAACCCCAACCCATGGAAGCTAGATTTTGACTCGCATGTACCACTTGAAGGAGAAATCTGTGAAGATACAGACTCATCTGATGAACCCGACTCAGGACCTGAAATGGAATGGGATTACTTTACGAATGACGCCTTTGAATTTGAGGAGTTTGATACTGAAGATTCCACCTTGCCATCGTCAACTGCCATTGCCACATGCGAAGCTGCCTTGTCTATTGAGGCCTTGGAGGATGAGCCTGCATCACCACCACTTGAGCACTTGATGGAACCCCAACAGCAGCAAATACATAGTCTTTTGAGTGAGTACCAGGTGTTGTTTGATGGTGGAGAAGAGGCTGTAGGCTTAGTACCAGGAGTCCGTCACACCATAGCTACAGGGGATGCTAAACCTGTATGTATTCGTCAGTGGAGACTGCCGCAATCTACCCGCCAAACTATCCGCCAGCAATGTGACACCATGCTAAGTTCTGGAGTTATTGAGCCATCGACAAGCCCTTGGCTTAGCCCAGTAGTCCTTGTGAAGAAGAAGGATGGGAGTTTAAGATTCTGTGTAGACTACCGGGGCCTTAATGCTGTGACCAGAAAGGACACTTACCCTCTTCCAAGAATAGATGCTCTAATCGACGAGCTGGGACCTGCTACTACATTTACCACCCTGGATGCAAGAGCTGCTTACTGGGCTATTGAAGTTGAACCATCTGACAGACCAAAGACTGCATTTTCAGACGGGTATCGTCTTTTTCAATTCTGTCGACTCCCCTTTGGTTTAGCTACAGCACCTTCGACCTTTCAACGCACCATGAATGTTCTCCTGACACCAGTACTTGGACGCCACACCCTATGTTATCTCGACGATATTGTGGTCTACAGTCCTGGGTTTGAGCAGCATCTACAAGACTTAGGAGAGACTCTTAAACTGCTAAAAGCTGCAGGGCTGAAGCTCAACATGGAGAAGTGTAACTTCGCAGCTTCCACCATAAATTTCTTGGGATATACAATCAGTCCCGATGGAGTACTTCCCAACCAGGACAAGGTAGCTGCCATTGCCAAGACTCCAGCACCCCGCACTGTCAGGGATGTGCGGCGTTTCTTAGGATGCACAGGCTTTTTCAGAAAACATGTCCCTGGGTATGCTGCCATATCATCACCCTTACACTTGCTCCTTAAGAAGGCCCAGAAATGGACTTGGGGACCAGAGCAACAGTCGGCCTTCGGAGAGCTGAAGCAGAGGTTGATGTCCGCTCCAGTCCTACGGCAACCGGACTTTGAACGCAAGTTTGAGCTCCATACTGATGCTTCTTCTATTGCCCTAGGGGCATGTCTTATGCAAAGGGCTGATGATAACTCGCCCCATGCAATAGCCTACTACAGCCGGAAGCTGAGGGATGCTGAAAGAAGATATCCAGCCATTGATTTGGAGGCCCTTAGTGTTGTTGAAGGAGTACGAGTGTTTAACTCCTATTTGTATGGCAGGCACTTTGTCATATATACAGATCATCGCCCTCTAGTCCATGTGTTTTCCAAGAAGACAAAATCACCTAGGATGACACGTTACGCACATGAGCTGTCATTCCTTGATTTTAGTATATGCTACAAAGAAGGCCCAACTAATTACGTGCCTGATCTGCTCTCAAGAAATGTGGCTGCACTTGAGTTGGATCAAATGCCACCGGTTTCGACTGCCAGAATTACTGACCTATCATCAGACACTTTGGCTGAACAGCAAGAAGATGATCCGCAGCTCGCAGACCTTAGAAGGTACTTAATTGGTGGTATGGTACCAAAGAAGAAATGGCCTCTTTCATTGGAGGAGTTTGAGGTCAAAGAAGGGGTCATGTATCGCCTGAGGCACCTTCCTGATCAGATATTACATCAGTTGGTAGTTCCTGAGAGCCTAAAGAACTCAGCTTTAAAGGCAGCTCACCTACCACCATTGGCATCTCATCCGGGTATTCACAGAACATATGAAAATGCAAAATCTATGTTCTACTGGGTAAACATGTTCAGTGATTGCAAAGAATACGTAGAACACTGCCATGTTTGCCAGCAAACAAGAGGTACTCCCCAAGCTGTTCCAATGGGTGGTGCTCCACTAGCTGAGGCTCCACTAGAGCGGGTATCAATGGATATCTTCGACCTAGGCCAGTCAATTCCCGTTCGTTATGGGCTGAGTATCATAGATCAACATTCACGCTATCTCCAAGTTGTGCCCCTTCGTAGTGCCACTGCAACCACTATTCACCGAGCCTTTGTGGACCATTGGGTGACACTGTTTGGACCTCCAAGGGCTATTCAAACTGACAATGGGTCCCAATTCACTAGTCGCCTCTTCAATGAGCTTTGTCAGATGATGCGAACATCTCATCATTATACCATCCGGTATCACCCTCAAGCTAATGGGTTAGTGGAGCGCACTAACAGGGTCATAAAGAGTGCCTTAACTGCATTGGTTGGCCAGCGACCACGTGTCTGGCATCAGTTTGTCCCAGAATTACGCTTACAGGTGAATTCAGCCATCCACCGATCAACCCAAGAACAACCATTATATCTTCTAACAGGTCGGCATGCAAATTTTGCTGTTGGGCTATCGAACCAGGCTGTCTTTGCAGAGAACAGATGTCTCCAGGAACGTTTAAGGGAAGCTCGAGAAGCTGCAGTCACCGCTTCAAGAGAGGCAAGAGGAACCTATGGACGATACTACAATCGTGGCAAACGGGAGCGTTTCCTTCCTGCTGTGGGATCCTTAGTTTGGTACTTTGACCACGGACGGCATACACCCCTCACGGGCCGATGGAAAGGTCCTGCTAGGGTTGTTACCCAGTTAGGCCCGCTAGCATTCGAGGTCAGAGACGTCCACACTGATGTCCAACGACGAGCTCATTTAAGCCATTTGAAGCCTTTCAAATCGTCAGCTGAGCTCTCCTACTCTTCTGAAGAATCAGACTCCGATCCAGAAGATCCAGGTGATTGCAATGGACCAGAAGTTCCTACTCCGAGTAGCAGTAATTCAGTGCCTGCTGAACCCGCCAGAAGTAATCCAGTACCAGATCGAGATGGTGCTGACTCAGGTGCTCTACCCTCACTTGGAGCACACAGTAGTTTTCCAGATATGGCGCACAGTGACGAGGAATCATAGCAGATACTTGGACCAATTGCAGATAGATTCCAGTAATCCGTGTCATATCTGAACAGAGTTTGGACTAATTAACTATTAAGCTTCCTTGCAGCTGAGTTACCTGTTACAGATCTTGATTTATTGATGTTGCAATATATTCAAATGATTCTATGTCTAGCAGTTCCAGAACGTTCCAGCTGGGTGTGTATATATAGTTTTTGTGGCAAGTAATGGGCTCTGGCCACCTTTGTTTTGTCTTTCCAGGGTCTCCGCTGCTCTCTTCGACCCCGCAGGTGGTGGAGGGATTGTGAGGTTGGGATCCTCCCCTCCCCTCTCGCTCCTGTCCTCATCCTGCAACCTGTCCTGTTCCTGAGACCTGCACCCACTCCTGTAACCTGCAGCCCAACCTTGTAACCTCTGCCTCCTCGCCCTGTTCCGTGCATCCTCGCCCTGTTCCGTGCATCCTCGCCCTGTTCCGTGCATCCTCGCCCTGTTCCGTGCATCCTCGCCCTGTTCCGCGCAGCCTCGCCCTGTTCCGTGCATCCTCGCCCTGTTCCGCGCAGCCTCGCCCTGTTCCGCGCAGCCTCACCCCCGTTTTCTTCGTTTCCTCTCCCGTTTTCCTCGCATCCTCACTCCCTAATTCTCACATACCTAGACCTCTTCCTTCCATTTCCCACCCTAGCTTGTCAAATCCTTACTCCTTTCTACCCATTCCTGTTCCTTTCCACAGGTCCATCATGACCCACCATTGTCGTCTGATGCTACACACACCCACACACACGCATATACAGATTGGCTACAGGCATCACATTACGTGTCTTAGCCTTCTTTACTTTCATTTTGGCATTTCCTTTTTATGTTTGTTTTAATTTATTTCCTTTCGTTTTATGTATTTGTCTATTTTTCGCATTTTACGTAAGGGTTGTCACAGTTCTTGTCAAGTAGCGTGATGATGTAATCAGATTTTATCAGTATTGTTTTATCTAATTTTGTGTTTATACTTTGGGTGGATTTTATTTTAGTTAATCAGCTGCATCACCTTTAGTTTGACTTAGTTTTAGATTTTTATTGCCATGTTCCTTTTTATTTTGATTTTATTTACTAATTGGCAACTGCAGGTTAACCTTTTAGCGTTTTTGCAACGTCTTGTTTGGCGTTCTTTTACTTTCGCCTGCGACCTCTTTTGTTTTAATATCTTGCATATGCAGCTGGTTAGCTCTCCATAATTTTATGTTTGATGTGTTTTACCTTATTTTGTTATCTTTTATGCTTTCACCCGAGCCTGTTTTTATAATTTTGCTTATATTTTATATCTTAAAAGTCCAATTTTAGTCACTACATCTTTTGATATTTCATTTCGTGTTGTTTTAGTTCTATTTATTTTCTAATGTGATTAATTGTGTTTTATTCAGCGTATTTTACTATCTATTTAGTTTTCCACGTTAAAGGTGCCATTATTAACGTTATCATTATCTGATTACCTGAAAAGAAAAATGTATGTCCTAAGTACAGGGTTCGCAAAACCCCTGGATTATGAATAATAAACAGTGTCAGCCCGACTTTGGTGTGGTCAATACCCTTCCTGAGAGACAGCCTGGAGTGCCCCTAGCCGGAAATTCATCACAAAGGTGACCTATGAGCCCGTATTTCTTACGTTACTTGCCACAATTAGGAGCTGGAACGGCTGTAAATAATAGAAAGAGATCACATCTGGAACTGCTTAAGAAAATAACTTCGCTTTTTATCATTGCTCTTTTATTATAGTCACTTTTTAAGAATTATTATTATTTTTTTTTATTAACGATTATCACTTTTATTAGTATTGTTACTGCTGACATTATTACTGATGATGCTTTTGCCATGGTTTTTATATTACCTCTCCAACGCGTAACCTCTACACCGGCACCCGAGTAATTGAATCTGGGAGGGGATAATTGCTTTTATTTTGAGGGACCAAACGGGGCCCAGTTCTGGCCCCTAAGCCGCCTATCGGGGTCCCTTGTGCTCACAGAACCCTTACAGATCGTAACGGATCATTTTTGGCGCCCAACGTGGGGCCGGTGTCTTTGTGGATACGTGTTGGGGTGTCCAGGATCAGATTTTTCATGCCGGGATTTGTTAATTGCATGAACATTGCATTTTTGGAGAGCTACTTATTTTATGTACTTTTTGCCACGCATTTTAGGTACTTTTTGCCACGTATTTATTTATTTTCTGCTATGCATTTTATATAATCTTTTTGCCCAATACTTTATGATTTTTTTTCCCAGTGTTTTATGAACTTTTGGTGCCGAGCATTTTATGTTCTTTTGCATAATTTGATTACGCTTATTTCACATGATTTTTTCCTTCGCCTCTGCACTGGAACCCTTCTTTTGTCCTTCTTAATCCTCTTTATCTATCCTGCATTACTTTTCTAGACTTTGTCTCGTCTTGATTTACCCAGTCTTTTTGCATCCTTTCTTATTTGGGCTGTTCTTCAGTTCCATTCTATTTTCTTCTTAGTTCTGGCTAATCCTTGCTTCTCTACTACTTCCAGCTTATTAATGTCGTGTTAATACATTGTTTTCCCCCATTTTATATAATTTTTAAATGATTTGTCTCCTTTTCAGAAAGTTTTTTTTGTATTCTTAATCGCTTAACTTTTTATTTTACTTTCTTTTATTATCTAGTTTTTTTGTGGCTCTCTATAGGTCAGTCAGGAATACTTTCATGTATTAATGTGTCTTCTCTCCAAATGCTAACTGTTTCTCTGATAAGGTACTCTGTTTAAAGGAATTGTGAGGAATATTAGTGAATAACTTTCATGTGTTCGTGTGTGCTTTGATGAGGTGAAGTCGTGATGCCAAAGCCAAGGAGGGGTCGGTCAGCATCCAGTTTACCCAGTTCCCGCAGTCTGTCTCCAGCCAACCCAGAACACGTCAGTTTGTTTCCTGTGGTCATGAGTGGATCTGGGCAAGGAGCAGAAGCCATTCAAGCCATCCAGAGGGAAGTAGGAATGATGGAGGAAATACAAGAGCAGATGGCCCGTATGGAGGAGCGGATGACGGCCATGATGGAGGGGTTCTGCAGGAGCCAGGGAGAAAGGCTCTCTCGTTTAGAAGAGAGGCTGAGCAACACCACTGATCCAGCTCCTAATGCAGCAGATACGAGGGATAGTGGACAGAACACAGTTGCCGAGGGCGCATCTGAACCTCCTCCATTGCCTAGCACACGGACTGGCAATGCTTCTCCAGATGAGCCGTCATCTTCCCGAACACAACCCCTGCATGCTGATCCTTTGAGCCTTCTTCAACAACAATTGCTGGTGAAGGACCAAGAGATGGCTCTCCTGCGACAACAACTTGCGCAACTTACTTCCCGTGCTCTATCCAGTGAACCCGCTCCAACCAGTGTTCCTGTTCGTCAGCAGCCCATGGATCCTGACCATCAGTTATCTTCACGCACTTCTCACCAAGTGCCTTTGCCTGAGCCGACTCGTCAATGGAACCTTTGCGAGCAACCACTACAAGATGGCACCCTTCAACAACCCGTCCCTCTCCAGTCTTCTCAAGAAACAGGGAGCCGTTCACTGCCCTCCAGTGATCCACTTCTTCAGCCGCACCACAGATCCTGCCAACCAGCCATCTCGTACATGTTGCCAAGGGAACCAGTACCACATTTCAAAGGGGAGACTAGTGCCAACGACCCATTGAAACGGAACCATGAGATCGAGAGCTGGATCCGTTCTATAGAAAACCTAGTTAGACCAGCAACGGATGAAGCCTACATCAGAGCCGCTAGAGCAAGTTGTCGGGGTAGAGCGGACATGATTATAAACTCCCAACAGTTTGACCACATCGTTAGTTGGCCCTCATTTAAGGCAGAACTCCGTAGAAAGTTCCGCGGGACATATACTGCTGCAGACTTTTTCAAAGTTCTCTACAGCCAGGCAATGGGTTCCAGCCAAGCCCCAATGGACTACTTCCTACAGATTGAGGCTTCAGTGTACCAGGGAGTAAGAGATCATCACGATGCCATAGGAGATCCTTTAGCGCTTGTCAGGAGGGTATTTCTTTCAGGCCTTCCCGGGTGGCTCCGAGACCTGCTGGCTCTTAAAGATGACTGTGCTGCTCCAGACCTAGCAGAGGCCGCACAGCGTGTGTGGAATTCGCGTAATGGGATTCGCCATGGAACAGAACCGAACCGCCACCAGTCCCCGAATGATGTCACCAACCAACCTTGTGGACAGCCAGATCGTCCGCCCAGATACCGTGACCTTCATCCTGTTACAGCAGAACCGCAACACAGCTCGCCACCCAGAACTCGACAAGAACTACCCTGGTGTGAGTTCCATAGGTTGCATGGTCACCCCACTCATGAATGCAGAGCGGCCCAAAGATCACCACGCCAGAACCAACCCAGGTACAGCTGCTATCGTTGTGGTGATCCTGGACATTTTAGCAGAAGCTGTCCCTTTCTCGCGGGCCAGGGAGGTCGCGTTCCCAGCCCCACTGGCAACTACTCCACAGGGAACGTCAGGGCTTGTGTGCAGCCAGCTGAGACAAATTGCAGCCACAGGAGAGAATACGCTATATCTTCAAGGACGACCTCTCGCAGTACTCAATGCTGAAGGCAGTCCCATCATGTCCTTTATAGACACGGGCTCGCAAGTCACCCTTGTTAAGAGGACTGTGATGGACCAGCTTGATCCTGATGGCAGACTGAGACGACGATTATCGGACAAAGTTCTAAGGGGTGTCTCTGGTAAACCTCTGCATCCAGTGGCTGAAGTGACCTTAAGGTATGAATTAGACCAGGAAGATGCTCTTGAACACCCTACTCTGGTAGCTGACCTAGATTTCCCAGGGGACGTACTTTTAGGCATTGATCTCCTACATCGACTGAATTTTACACTAAAGTCTAGAGCCAACTCATCCCATGGTAAGCTGATCTTAGGGAAAAGTCAGTATTCTGTAGTCTTCACAGAAGCCAAATCGTTAAAGATCAGCCTGCTGACCACTACAAACTCTGCGGCTACACAGACCGAGATGGAGACGCTTGTTTTGAAGGCACTACCTGAAAGAGAAGAAAGGTTAGTCACTGCCGGAATTCTGGATGATGATCTGATATCTGGAAGAGAAACTGTATGTGAGAACCCCAACCCATGGAAGGCAGACTTTGACTCGCATGTACCACTGGAAGGAGAAATCTATGACGACACAGACTCGTCTGATGAACCCGACTCAGGACCTGAAATGGAATGGGATCACTTTATGAATGACACCTTTGCATTTGAAGAGTTTGATACTGAAGATTCCACCCTGCCATCGTCAATCGCCATTGCCACATGCGAAGCTGCCTTGTCTTTTGGGGCCTTGGAGGATGAGCCTGCATCACCACCACTTGAGCACTTGATGGAACCCCAACAGCAACAAATACATAGTCTTTTGAGTGAGTACCAGGAGTTGTTTGATGGTGGAGAAGAGGCTGTAGGCTTAGTACCAGGAGTCCGTCACACCATAGCTACAGGGGATGCTAAACCTGTATGTATACGTCAGTGGAGACTGCCGCAATCTACCCGCCAAACTATCCGCCAGCAATGTGACACCATGCTAAGTTCTGGAGTTATTGAGCCATCGACAAGCCCTTGGCTTAGCCCAGTAGTCCTTGTGAAGAAGAAGGATGGGAGTTTAAGATTCTGTGTAGACTACCGGGGCCTTAATGCTGTGACCAGAAAAGACGCTTACCCTCTCCCAAGAATAGATGCTCTCATCGACGAGCTGGGACCTGCTACTACATTCACCACCCTGGATGCAAGAGCTGCTTACTGGGCTATTGAAGTTGAACCATCTGACAGACCAAAGACTGCATTTTCAGACGGGTACCGTCTTTTTCAATTCTGTCGACTCCCCTTTGGTTTAGCTACAGCACCTTCGACCTTTCAACGCACCATGAATGTTCTCCTGACACCAGTACTTGGACGCCACACCCTATGTTATCTCGACGATATTGTGGTCTACAGTCCTGGGTTTGAGCAGCATCTACAAGACTTAGGAGAGACTCTGCAACTTCTAAAAGCTGCTGGGCTGAAGCTCAACATAGAGAAGTGTAACTTCGCAGCTACTACTATAAACTTCTTGGGATATACAATCAGTCCCGATGGAGTACTTCCCAACCAGGACAAGGTAGCTGCCATTGCCAAGACTCCAGCACCCCGCACTGTCAGGGATGTGCGGCGTTTCTTAGGATGCACAGGCTTTTTCAGAAAACATGTCCCTGGGTATGCCGCCATATCGTCACCCTTACACTTGCTCCTTAAGAAGGCCCAGAAATGGACTTGTGGGCCAGAGCAACAGTCGGCCTTCGAAGAGCTGAAGCAGAGGTTGATGTCCGCTCCAGTCCTACGGCAACCGGACTTTGAACGCAAGTTTGAGCTCCATACTGATGCTTCTTCTATTGCCCTAGGGGCATGTCTTATGCAAAGGGCTGATGATAACTCGCCCCATGCAATAGCCTACTACAGCCGGAAGCTGAGGGATGCTGAAAGAAGATATCCAGCCATTGATTTGGAGGCCCTTAGTGTTGTTGAAGGAGTACGAGTGTTTAACTCCTATTTGTATGGCAGGCACTTTGTCATATATACAGATCATCGCCCTCTAGTCCATGTGTTTTCCAAGAAGACAAAATCGCCTAGGATGACACGTTACGCACATGAGCTGTCATTCCTTGATTTTAGTATATGCTACAAAGAAGGCCCAACTAATTACGTGCCTGATCTGCTCTCAAGAAATGTGGCTGCACTTAAGTTGGGTCAAATGCCACAGGTCTCGACTTCCAGAATCACTGATCTATCATCAGACACTTTGGCTAGACAACAAGATGATCCACAGCTCGCAGACCTTAGAAGGTACTTGATTAGTGGTACCAAAGAAGAAATGGCCTCTCTCATTGGAGGAGTTTGAAGTTAAAGAAGGGGTCATATATCGCCTGAGACACCTTCCTGATCAGATATTATATCAGCTGGTAGTTCCTGAGAGCCTAAAGAACTCAGCTTTAAAGGCAGCTCATCTACCACCATTGGTATCTCATCCGGGTATTCACAGAACATATGAAAATGCAAAATCTATGTTCTACTGGGTAAATATGTTCAGTGATTGCAAACAATACGTAGAACACTGCCATGTTTGCCAGCAAACAAGAGGTACTCCCCAAGCTGTTCCAATGGGTGGTGCTCCACTAGCTGAGGCTCCACTAGAGCGGGTATCAATGGATATCTTCGACCTAGGCCAGTCAATTCCCGTTCGTTATGGGCTGAGTATCATAGATCAACATTCACGCTATCTCCAAGTTGTGCCCCTTCGTAGTGCCACTGCAACCACTATTCACCGAGCCTTTGTGGACCATTGGGTGACACTGTTTGGACCTCCAAGGGCTATTCAAACTGACAATGGGTCCCAATTCACTAGTCGCCTCTTCAATGAGCTTTGTCAGATGATGCGAACATCTCATCATTATACCATCCGGTATCACCCTCAAGCTAATGGGTTAGTGGAGCGCACTAACAGGGTCATAAAGAGTGCCTTAACTGCATTGGTTGGCCAGCGACCACGTGTCTGGCACCAGTTTGTCCCAGAATTACGCTTACAGGTGAATTCAGCCATTCACCGATCAACACAAGAACAACCATTATATCTTCTAACGGGTCGGCATGCAAATTTTGCTGTCGGGCTATCAAACCAGGCTGTCTTTGCAGAAAACCGATGTCTCCAAGAACGTTTAAGGGAAGCTCGAGAAGCTGCAGTTACTGCTTCAAGAGAGGCAAGAGGAACCTATGGACGATACTACAATCGTGGCAAACGGGAGCGTTTCCTTCCTGCTGTGGGATCCTTAGTTTGGTACTTTGACCACGGACGACATACACCCCTCACGGGCCGATGGAAAGGTCCTGCTAGGGTTGTTACCCAGTTAGGCCCGCTAGCATTCGAGGTCAGAGACGTCCACACTGATGTCCAACGACGAGCTCATTTAAGCCATTTGAAGCCTTTCAAATCGTCAGCTGAGCTCTCCTACTCTTCTGAAGAATCAGACTCCGATCCAGAAGATCCAGGTGATTGCAATGGACCAGAAGTTCCTACTCCGAGTAGCAGTAATTCAGTGCCTGCTGAACCCGCCAGAAGTAATCCAGTACCAGATCGAGATGGTGCTGACTCAGGTGCTCTACCCTCACTTGGAGCACACAGTAGTTTTCCAGATATGGCACACAGTGACGAGGAATCATAGCAGATACTTGGACCAATTGCAGATAGATTCCAGTAATCCGTGTCATATCTGAACAGAGTTTGGACTAATTAACTATTAAGCTTCCTTGCAGCTGAGTTACCTGTTACAGATCTTGATTTATTGATGTTGCAATATATTCAAATGATTCTATGTCTAGCAGTTCCAGAACGTTCCAGCTGGGTGTGTATATATAGTTTTTGTGGCAAGTAATGGGCTCTGGCCACCTTTGTTTTGTCTTTCCAGGGTCTCCGCTGCTCTCTTCGACCCCGCAGGTGGTGGAGGGATTGTGAGGTTGGGATCCTCCCCTCCCCTCTCGCTCCTGTCCTCATCCTGCAACCTGTCCTGTTCCTGAGACCTGCACCCACTCCTGTAACCTGCAGCCCAACCTTGTAACCTCTGCCTTGTCACCCTGTTCCGTGCATCCTCGCCCTGTTCCGTGCATCCTCGCCCTGTTCCACGCATCCTCGCCCTGTTCCGTGCATCCTCGCCCTGTTCCGTGCATCCTCGCCCTGTTCCGTGCATCCTCGCCCTGTTCCGTGCATCCTCGCCCTGTTCCGTGCATCCTCGCCCTGTTCCACGCATCCTCACCCAGTTCCGCGCAGCCTCACCCCCGTTTTCTTCGTTTCCTCTCCCGTTTTCCTCGCATCCTCACTCCCTAATTCTCACATACCTAGACCTCTTCCTTCCATATCCCACCCTAGCTTGTCAAATCCTTACTCCTTTCTACCCATTCCTGTTCCTTTCCACAGGTCCATCATGACCCACCATTGTCGTCTGATGCTACACACACCCACACACATACGCCCACACACACACACGCATACTCAGATTGGCTACAGGCATCATATTACGTGTCTTAGCCTTCTTTACTTTCATTTTGGCATTTCCTTTTTATGTTTGTTTTAATTTAGTTCCTCTCGTTTTATGTATTTGTTTATTTTTCACATTTTATGTAAGGGTTGTCACAGTTCTTATCAAGTAGCGTGATGATGTAATCAGATTTTATCAGTGTATTGTTTTATCTAATTTTGTGTTTATACTTTGGGTGGATTTTACTTTAGGTAATCAGCTGCATCACCTTTAGTTTGACTTAGTTTTAGATTTTTTATTGCCATGTTCCTTTTTATTTTGATTTTATTTACTAATTGGCAACTGCAGGTTAACCTCTTAGCGTTTTTGCAACGTCTTGTTTGGCGTTCTTTTACTTTCGCCTGCGACCTCTTTTGTTTTAATATCTTGCATATGCAGCTGGTTAGCTCTCCATAATTTTATGTTTGATGTGTTTTACCTTATTTTGTTATCTTTTATGCTTTCACCCGAGCCTGTTTTTATAATTTTGCTTATATTTTATATCTTAAAAGTCCAATTTTAGTCACTACATCTTTTGATATTTCATTTCGTGTTGTTTTAGTTCTATTTATTTTCTAATGTGATTAATTGTGTTTTATTCAGCGTATTTTACTATCTATTTAGTTTTCCACGTTAAAGGTGCCATTATTAACGTTATCATTATCTGATTACCTGAAAAGAAAAATGTATGTCCTAAGTACAGGGTTCGCAAAACCCCTGGATTATGAATAATAAACAGTGTCAGCCCGACTTTGGTGTGGTCAATACCCTTCCTGAGAGACAGCCTGGAGTGCCCCTAGCCGGAAATTCATCACAAAGGTGACCTATGAGCCCGTATTTCTTACGTTACTTGCCACAATTAGGAGCTGGAACGGCTGTAAATAATAGAAAGAGATCACATCTGGAACTGCTTAAGAAAATAACTTCGCTTTTTATCATTGCTCTTTTATTATAGTCACTTTTTTAAGAATTATTATTATTTTTTTTTATTAACGATTATCACTTTTATTAGTATTGTTACTGCTGACATTATTACTGATGATGCTTTTGCCATGGTTTTTATATTACCTCTCCAACGCGTAACCTCTACACCGGCACCCGAGTAATTGAATCTGGGAGGGGATAATTGCTTTTATTTTGAGGGACCAAACGGGGCCCAGTTCTGGCCCCTAAGCCGCCTATCGGGGTCCCTTGTGCTCACAGAACCCTTACACTAGTAATATATTACTATGTGTGCCGAAGGCACTCCAACCTAGACTGATTCGCCGTTTTGTCTCGGCTTTGCAGGATGTACTCGTCTTGATGAGTTGCCCTGGGTATACATACTCGTTAACTACTTCTAGTATCTCGCCCTGTATTTGTATTTGCTTAACTGGGGTTTCGACTGTTGAACATGACTTTGGTCTTCTGCATGTTCATTTTAAGGCCAATCTTCAGACTCTCCCTATTCAAATCGCTTAGTAATTGTTATAATTAATTTGCTGACTCGCCGAAAAGAACAATGTCATCTGCAAATCTCAGTGTTCATCCCCTAATTTAATCCCCTTTTCCTTCCAATCTAACCTCTTGAATACTTCCTCCAAGCAAGCTGTAAACAGCTTCGGTGAGATGGTGTCTCCCTGCCTAACACCTTTTTTTATTGGTATTTTATTGGTTTCTGTGTGTATTTTGATGGTCGCTGTACCATCTCTATATGTATCCTCTAATAATCTGTAATATATTTCCTCTGCTCCTTGTTTAAGAATTGCATCTAGTACTACTGCTATCTGTACCAAGTCGAATGCCTATTCGTAATCAACGAATAGGCATTCGTTTGCTTTCTTTCTTATTTGGGTTAGTGTGTGGATATGGTCTGTAGTTGAGAATCCGCTGCAGAAGCTTGCCTGTTCCCTGGGTTGTTTTGAATCTAATGTGTTGATGATGCGGGCTGTGATGATTTTTGTGAACAGTTA
>NW_028234439.1:10091392-10096392 GCF_977035675.1 Penaeus japonicus
GTCTAAGAAAAGTGATTGTGGGAAAGAAATAGCCTGGCCGTGAAGGGATTTTAGGATGAGTGAATGAGTGTTTAATATGAATGGTGTTATTTATTTTGTATGGGAATGGGTGAATGAAATCAGCTTTAAAATCAGTTTCGGGAGAGAGTGGAATAAGGACAGAGAGATCTGACATTGTGAAGAATTTAGAGTAAAGTAGAATTGAAAGCGTTGTTTTAGAGAAAAAAAGACTTAATATTAGCAGAAGAGATATTGTGGAGAATAGGGCGTAAGTCAAGTTGAGTAATGAGACTCGGAAGCACTTCGCCTGTTGTTACTTAAATTAACGAGTTGGTTATTGAGTTCGGAGAAATCAGCAATCGGCTGAAGCGAAATTTTGATTTCCACATTGATTGTTATTGTAAGACTAGCCCATGGTCCTCAACGGAGGCTCCTGGCACTGCGCGAAGCCTAGGGGGTAGGGCATGGCGGTGGGCAAACGACAAAGCGAAGAATGAGAAGCCCAAGAGTAGTAAGGTCTGGAAGATAAAAATCAATTAGTGTTCGTCGGCCGGGGGAGAACAGTACTTGTGAGCAACTTTAGGACGTCGAAGTGAGACCAAGAGAGTTCACCTGATTGTATGCATTTAATGAAGGCCCTGTTGTTCTTTACTATAATTACTCTAAATGAACCTTCAAATTAAGGTGCAAGCTTTGATTTAATATTGAGTGCCAGTTGATTTTTCTAAATACTAGTGCTTCAACTTCAATGTCCATGTGACGGGCAACTTTGTGTTGAAATGGCAGTATCTTATCTCTGGAATTAATTAAATGCTTCTTTGTGATCTGAAAGATTGACTTGTTTCTCTTTAGCAGGTATTCGGCATAATTATCATTATATGAGAGAACTTGATAGTCATCAAAGAGGTCATAGGGTAATCCTTTATCCATTCCATATGAAAGAAAATACGGGGTATCAGCCAAGGAAGAATGGAATGTACCATTGATGCAAGACTGGACCGTCAGGAGTGATTCATCCCATGTGTCCGATGTCGCATCAACGAGCGATCTCATTAATGAGAGGATGGAGGAGTCTTTCTGCAACACCAATACTTTGCGGGAGGTAAGGGAGAATGTTAACACGAGTTACAGTCATGATATCACATAACCCGTTATCAGTTGAAAAATACACGGGGGCTGAATATCTATGACAGAAGTCGTGAAAAGCATGTGCAACAACAGTTGCTGATTTGCTGAGCACGGGTACAAGTTCACAAAAAACGAGTCAAGTTATCAACGAAAACTAAAATATAACGATTTCCATTGCGAGACGGTAGAAAACCTGACAATGTGTCGCAAGACTTTCTAGAAAGGAAAGTTTGGAATGTCATATTTTAATGCAAGGGCTGGGTCATTGGTATTTCACTTGTAATACGGCATTGTTTACAAGACTAAAACATGTTTAGCAACCTTGCTAATGAGGTGTAGGAAAAAGAAGCGCCGCTGAGCTAAGTTTACGAGATGTTTTGAGCTTTCTTGTCCTATATCGAGACTTGTAGTAAAGTAGAC
Organism: Penaeus japonicus; assembly: GCF_977035675.1. NCBI lineage: Eukaryota > Metazoa > Arthropoda > Malacostraca > Decapoda > Penaeidae > Penaeus > Penaeus japonicus. The sequence continues at coordinate 10,092,941 of NW_028234439.1, forward strand.
CGTTATCATCGAGGTAAAGTTGACTTACTCGAACATGTCTGACAGGGGGGAGGGCATCTTTCATTCCTTTCTAAAGCTTGTACGTTGCGCTAGCCGGATCTCGTCCTCCGTGGGGGGTCCGAGGGAGGCACGGCTGATGTAGCTAAGACTGGGGCGGTAACGGAATGAATTGGGTTGGGTATATACATATATATATATATATATAAATATATATATATATATATATATATATATATATATATATATAGTCATATATATTCACACACACACATATACTGTATATACATACATACATAAATACATACATATATATGCACACACAAACACACACACACACAGACACACACGCATATATATATATATATATATATATATATATATATATATATATATATATATATATATATATATATATATACATATATATATACATATACATATATACGTTTATGCATATGTATATACGTACATATATATATATATATATATATATATATGTATGTATAAACATAAATATATACATATATATATATATATACATATATATAAATATATATATATATATATATATATATATATATATATGTATATATATATATATGTATATATATATATATATGTGGCAAAACACATATATATAATGTTGATATATTGGCAGATAAACCCACTATACTCAAATTTCTTCTAATAAATATGTTTTGCGTTTATAAGTCATACACACACACGCACACACACACACACACACACACATATTTATATATATAAATATATATATATATCTATATATATATATATATATATATATATGTATATACATATATATGTATGTATATATATATATATATATATATATATATATATATATATATATATATATGTATGTATATATATATATGTATGTATATATATATATATATATATATATATATATATATATATATATATATATATATATATATATATATGTATATATATATATATATATATATATATATATATATATATATATATATATATACATGCGAAACAAACTTCGAACTGGTACATGGAATATGAGAAAAATGAAAGATAGAACTCGATAAAGTCTGCAAAGAGCTGAATTTTAACAATATTCAGATTCTGAGAATGACAGAAACCAACTGAAACAACTGTGGTAGTTTCATGACCGAAAGCTCACACAAAGTCATATTCTCTGGAAAAGAAAATGGATATAGTCATGGACTAGCTTTGATACTTGCGAAAGACACAGCCAACACACTCAAAGAATACTGCCCAGTATCATAAAGAATACTAAAGATCTGCCTACAAGCAAATCTATACAACATCAGAATTATTCAACAAGTAGAGCAAGCGAAGAAGAATTCGAATAGATCTTTGACATGTTACAAACATCATCGACACAATTCCAAACCACGACGCCAAAATCGTGATGGAAGAACTTTGATAGAGTTCTGCAAAATCATCAACTAAGGACTGGCTAATACACTGTTCGCCCAGCATCTAAGACGACTTTCCATTTAGATATCTCCACATAAAAAGAGCAGAAACCAAATCGACTATATAATCACTGACCAAAAATGAAAGGGCTGCTCAAAGAATGTCAAAACTCTACCCGGAGCATTCTGCAATAGTGACCATCAGTTGTTTATGATGCAGTTTCAGATGAGACTCAAGAAAGTTCCTCAACCACCGGATCCACTGAGATTGGATCTTGCAGCTTTAAACGAAGATTATAAAGTAAACATCTCAATTTGATAAAGGAAAGACACAGAGACTTTGGATACAACCTTTGTATGTGCTACACTGTTGTACACGATATACTGTAGAAATCGATGATTGATTTGGGAATCCCATCCCATATAACTAGTTTGACAACGGCTAACGGCTTTTAGCGAGGCGCCTCGCTAAAACCCGGTAGCCGTCAGAGGTCACATGACCAATTTGAACGAATATATTGTTGATGTGATGAAGTTGGGTCGTCATTCTATATAGTCAATGAGAAATGTGTCCCACCATGCCTGGGTAGCTGGTTGTGTAAGGAGGATATTTATAGGTAATATGTATTCTTTTGTCTATTTTGTCGTTAGCAAACGATACATAGGTTATATGGGGTGTTAATATTCAATATGTGATATAAGGAATTCATTATTATTACTAGTTTCAGATCCAAGTCCAACAACTGATCCTTAGGGTGGGAGACGAACTTCAAGGGTGAGGAAGAAGTCAGCTTGTACTCGACAACTTAGTTTTAGTTCTTCTCCATTTGGGCCTTTTACTGTCGTGTCTTTGAAGATCTCTAGTGTGGGGTTTCGGAGGAGTGTTTCTACGTTTGTACCTCCATAAATAGTCGGTCTTTCATGGTTGGGATCATACTGTGAATTGTGACACCTGCTTTATGGACTTTCCATCCCCAGGTGTCCATAATAGTCTTAACAGCTTCATACCGACTGGTTTCTGTTACAGATGAGTCACTAGACTTGAGGTTCCACATGTAAATGTTCATCCAGTCTATTGGTAGTAAATATATATATATATATATATATATATATATATATATATATATATATATATATATATGTATGTATGTATGTATGTATGTATATATATATATATATATATATATATATATATATGATTCCAAATGGGAGTCTCCTTCGATCGTTTGTTCTTTGTCATTATCGTCTACAGCTCTTCTAGAATTCTTTCTGGTGTTGCCTCGGAAGACATTCTGCATGAGTTGATTTGAGAGTGATTTTATTTCTTCTCGGCTTTTATTGAAAAGACCGAGGAATTCGTCACTGGTGATGATACCGGGTGGTGGGTCAAGGCAGTACTGAGGTTTTTTGTTTGTCTGAGAGGTCTTTTGTAGGCTTGAAGAGGACGAATGTTTTGGTCCTTGTATAGAGGGCATTTCAGTCGGATCAAGGTACCCGTCAATTTCTTTGTTCGTAAAGACGAAGATAAGTAGTCGATGTAATATTTCTGGTCCTTGAAGTTTAACATTGATTTCAAATTCAGCTCCTTCGAAGAGAAGTGTGAAGTCATCAACTGTTATTTGACTTATTCTTGGTTCTTCAAATAGGCCATATGACTCGCCGAGCAAGTTTTGGAGGTGGAATTGATTGGCACCTCCGGTTCTTGTGATAATTCAGGTGTTGAGACGGCCAATGAGGGCATTCAGTAAGAGAGATTTTCCCGTTCCCGGGACCTTGGAGGTCGATGGTATTGATCTTATTCATTTTCTTATCAGCTATGATGGTCACCCAGGTGAGGAACTTGACGATGTCAGTTTTGTTTTCTTTGAAGAGGTATTTAAGCTAGTTACAATGGACTTACAATGGCACGTAATGATGGACTTGAGTTTATCTTAGTAATTTCTACGACAGAGGAGGTATAGTTATTTGAATTCATCCTTCGGGAATTTGTTGATTAGGTCATTTGCTATACGTGGG
>NW_028234439.1:10103892-10113892 GCF_977035675.1 Penaeus japonicus
ACACAAATCCTAGTAGAAACATACCTTTGCTAGACAGAAATAGGCAACGTGAGGGTAGTCTGCGTCAGGGTTGCTTCAATTGTAGCGAATTCAACCACAGGCAATCAACCTGCAGATTCGACCACAAAATTAAATGTACTTCATGCAATATGCATGGCCACAAAAGTAAACTATGCCATCATTATTGCTATGAATAGGATTATGGCCAAGAAGGAAGTGCCGGTGGCAATAAAGAGAAAAGGGACCTAGTTAATATAGGCCATATAAATGCTCAATCTGTTCTCTGCCATAGAGATGAAATAGAAATGCTAATCAAAGAGAAAGACATAGACATGATATGCATAAGCGAGACATGGCTCATCCCCAGGATTAGTGACTCTTTCGTTCACATCCCTTCCTTTACCATTTACCGCCGTGACCATGGACGCGGAGGAGGAGTGTGCGTGTACATCAGGGATGAACTAAAGGCCACAGTTATAAATCTAGGTATTGATGAAATAGAAGGAGTCGAGGACATATGGATTGCTGTGCAGTATAGAAAATTACGATCCATCATTATTGGTTGCATCTATAGACATCCGCATGCACATGCTACATCTTTTAAATATATTTCAGATTGTTTGGAAAATATATGTCTCCGTAACGAAAACTTTGTAGTAGTAGGGGATTTCAATGATAATATGTTAATAACTGATAACAAAATGCATAAATTAATAAGAACTATGAATTTATCACAGATGATAGACAGGCCAACAAGGATAACCTCGACATCTACAATTTTAGATTTGATGATAACAAATAAACCAAAAATTATCTCTGACACTGAAGTAATGCCTAGTCCAATAGCAGATAACTGCCTCTCTAACTCTAAGCAAACCAGAACGTCAACCTGTTTACCAAACATCCCGATGTCTTAAAAACTATAATCAGAATTATTTCTGTGACCAATTATTAGAACACATTCACTCCCTTGACGAGATATTATTTACCGACAATGTCAATTTACAAGTGTCCGTTTTAAATAGTTTTTTTTCTGAACTGTATGGATAAGTCACCTATCGTAACTAGAAAAGTAACCCGGCCACCAGCCCCATGGATAAATAGGGAAATAAAAGATGCTATTGAAACGAGAGATAAAATTAGGAAGAGAATTCAGGCCGGTGACTATGATACATCCTTACGTGATAATTATAAGCCTGAAAAGAAACATGTCAAAATACTAATGGATACAAGTAAAAAACAATATTATAAAGAGAAATTACACGCCAGTAAAAATAATATGAGTGCTACATGGAAAAACATCAGGAAAATTATTCCTGATCATAAAAGTAATTCTCAACAAACAAATGATCTTAACCTAAAGGAGAGAGTAGAAAATTTCAATGATTATTTTGCAAATGTTGAAAAACATGCCTATGAAAGGTCACGGGAAAATCTTCCTCTAAGATAATGTAGTTACACGGGCTGACAATCATAATGGAGGTTCTGATAACATTTTTAGGGTAAATCGTGTAGATGTCAATGATGTTATTTTAACTATAAAATCCCTTAAAGAAAGCAACTCATATGGCTCAGACGGTATTCCGTATAGTTATATAAAAGATTCATTACCAGTTATAGTATTTTATGTAACAATTATTGTAAATACCTCAATAGTCACAAATGTGTTTCCTGATTCATGGAAAATTTCTCATGTTATCCCTCTGCACAAAGGTAATGACAAAGATGAATTAAGCAATTATAGGCCGATATCGCTCTTACCAATCTTTTCCAAAGTATTGGAAAAAAAAATTGTTGCCAAACAGCTAATGACTTTCTTAGAGTCACAAAAACTACTCTCTAATAGTCAACATGGTTTCCGTAAGCAGCTTTGTACAGAAACCGCCCTTATTAAAATCTGTGATAGAATATATCATAATATAGATAATAAGAAATTGTCCCTCCTTATCTTACTAGACTTATCAAAAGCTTTTGATAGTGTGAACCACGACATGCTTATAGAAAAATGCCAAGTACTGAACGACAATGCCTATCAGATGGTACGGGTTCTGGAAACCCAGAGACAGTACCATCTGATAATTAGAATTGCCAGAAACGAAGGCATGATAATCGTTCTGCGGGATCAAGCCAATCTCACCTTTCTCCAGGAGACAGACATTTCTCCTGGATGGGCAGAAGGTGACCTTGTTGGCTCTGACTCCCAAAGATAGGAAATCCAAGATGATGGTTCTTGGCTTTCATTTGATGTATGACCTTGAGGTCATCACCGCTCAACCAAAGGTGGTGGGAGCTTCCCTACTCTCCAAAGGCAAGCACCCAACCAGGCAATTCTTGGTCACTTTGAAGGGGGGCCCAGTTGCATCCTTGGACCTTGGAAATTGGGGCTTCTATAGCCTCAGGATGTATGTCCCTGACCCGCTCCAGTGCTTTACGTGCTAGAAGTATGGGCACCACCAGGCCACTTGCTCTGTAAAGCCAAAGTGTGGTGTCTGTAGTCAGGCACACGGCACGGAGGTGTACCTCAAAGCACACAAGCAGGGCAAGCAAGACACCACTGCTATATATCCCAACTGCCGCAAAAAGCACTCCGCCTGGACCACACCGGCAGAGCCTTTACCCAAAGCCCAAAGAGTAAGGAAGTCACGACCATCCAGAGTGAAGGTCAAGGCGACCAGAGGTTCTCCACTTCCCAGGAGACCCAGCTCTACTAATGGCTCCACCTGTCCTGTTGACAAGTGAGGAAATCACGATCAGTGAGGAACTCATCAAGCAGTAGTCAGACATTACCCACACTGGGGCGTCGGACACTAAGACCAATTTTGTCGACGTCGTTGACCACACAGACCTAATGGACTCAGACTAGCACAATGGCTTCTAATGTAAGCATACTGCAGTGGAATATCAATGGCTTTTCCACAAGGAACGCCCTTCTCCACGTATCGTGCGATCACAGAACATTGATGTTGTCATGCTCCAGGAGACTTGAACAGAGGATAATTTTTGCTTCTCAGGTTACCATCCCTTTGTGAAGGCGACTATCCCATGCTCCTTGATTTTGCCAATCCTGTGCATTGTGGAGAAGGCGTCAAATTCCTTGCCATTGAGATCCGTTTGGCCAGGGGTCCTCTCAAGCTGTTCAGTGTTTACAGCAGGCCAAAATGTAGGAGGTGAGATATTAGTGAAGTTTGTGCTGCTGCGGCACATGAGCCAATTCTCATAGGGGGCGACTTAAATGTCCACCACCCCATCTTGGCTCCCCTCTGAAGTCATGATGCGGCAGGCTACCACATAGACGTGTGATTGCTCTTCTCAACAGCCAGGAGCCTACACACGTTGGCGGGGGAGTCTTTGACCTTACCCTTGTCACTGCAGCTCTGGTCGAGAGAATTAGATGTTCTGTGGACAACACTGCCACAAGCAATCACTATGGGATAGTCACCACCATCTTGGACACTGGCCCGGCAACCGTGCCCCAGCACAATTCTCGATGGAAGGTGGGCAGGGCCAACTGGAAAGCTTTCCAGGAGGCCCTAGCTATGTGCCTCAGAACCATTGATGCCATAGACAAGGCAGCCTCAGAGACCATCCCCAAAATTCGTCCATGGTCCAGTTGTTTTAAACACTTGGTACTATAATGATAGATTATGGAGGTCAACCACAGAATCAATACATGTAGAAGACGCTTCTGTAGACAGAACCCCTGAGAACCACACTCTTTTGAGAGAGGCTCTCAGGGATGCTCAGGAAACTGCTAAGAGGGTAAAGCAAGAAAAGTAGTTGGATTGGTGCGTGTTCTCTCTGAGGGCATTATGGCGAATGTATAAGATCAGTTCCTGGTCAGCCCTGGGTTGTGATGGGATCTCTTACCCCAGCATTTCCCACCTATAATATGAAGGTGAGCTTGCATTCTTGCATCTCATTAACAAGTCCTGGGAGACATCTTCGCTACCACAGTGCTGGAAGAGGGTTGACATAGTTCTCATCCCTAAACCAAACAAGCCGGGACGGTACCATCTTATCTCTCTACTCAGCTGTCTGGGAAAGACGGCAGAGAGAATGGTACTGAACCTTTATCGGGTCTTTATCCCGGCTCTGTTTAACACCCTCATGTTAAGCATCCTCGACATTCCGCTCCCAGCAGGGTGCAAGACTATTTCTTATGCAGATGATCTTGCAATTACCTCTACAGAGAGACGAAATTACTTAAGACATTAAGTCTGGACTTAATGTCTGAGGAATACCGCAGGGTCGGACTTGAAATCTCAGCAGCCAAATTGAAGGCAATGATGCTGAAACACGATGTCCACGACCAAAGACTGCGTCCAAGAGTTAGAACTAGAGTGGGTTCACATCTTCCAATACTTAGGGGTATAGGTTGATAAGAACCTCCCCTTCTGCTCTGAGATTAAATATCTCATAGACTGGACCAAGGCAAGGCTCTGTCATGAGAGCTCTATCAGGGCGGCGCTTAGGTGCTGGGCACTGTGTACTAAGATCCTTCTGTGTGCACGCTGTCTGTCCCATCGCCTCCGTCACCCTGATCACAGTCAAGCCTGGACTCAGGAAAAGGCTTGACTTCATGCAAAACAAGGCTACCAGGATTATTCTGGGTGCCCCTGGGTGGACCAAGGTTACCAACCTCCTCCTGTAGGCTAATCTTTTCCCCCTGATCATCCAGATCGATCAAATAGGAACCCAGTTTATTGCCAAAGTCATACAGTCGCTATTATGGGAGCCTTAGCCCACGTAGCCCAGACAGACGGGCATGTTGTCATACATACAGATTCTAGGGCCGCCATTGACAGCCTGCGACAAAGCATGTCCCTTGATAATGTCTATCTTTTGATCATAATTTTCATCATTGCTCAGAGAATCCTGGATCAGGGTAGACGCATTATCCTCAACTGGATTCTAAGCCATGTTGGTATTAAAGGGAACGACTTAGCTGACAGGTTGACAGAGGAAGGCAGGAAGAAACCCTTGAGTGATCTTGTGGTGCATCCTAGCTGGGAACTGCTAAGGCGTAAAACGATGGCTGCAGGGTAGAGAAGCGAGAACCTCCCCCTCGGCCAGCTGGTACTCAGAATATCAAGGTGTGCTGAAGTCAGCCTTCACAGACTGAGAATAGGTTTTCTTTGTGCGTGGCAAATCATACCCACCATTGGGCATGATGAGCGCCGCTGTGAACATTGTGGCAAACCGGACACCAAATTACAGCACTACCTGAGGAATCGAGTGTGCTGCTGTCCAGTGCTAAATCAAAATGTATTTTGTTCAACTAATGAAAGAAAAATGATGGCTTTAGTATTGGCAGTAATACTTGATGATAATACTTGACAGCAATTCTTGTTATTATCATTGTTACCATCATTATTATTATCATTACATTATCATTATCAGTATAATTATCATTTTCATGAATATTATCGTTCTCATTATCCTTTTTATCACTACTGTCACTATAATGATTATGATTATTACTACTATTATCATTATTATTACTATCGTTATTTTGATAATTATCATCATCATTAGTATCATTATTATTGTATTTGTTGTTGCTAGTGTTATTATCATTAGCTTCCTTATCATCATCATTATTGCTTTATTGCTATCATTACTTATATTTGTTGTAATAATATTACTATCATATACATATATCATATATGTACATAATTAACACGCACATATATAAATGCATACATATTTATACATATGTATACTTTTATATATATATATATATATATATATATATATATATATATATATATATATATGTGTGTGTGTGTGTGTGTGTGTGTGTGTGTGTGTTTATATGTGTATATGTATGTATGTGTATATTGTCAATGAAATTAAGATATGATAAAATAAAAAAAACACAGAGATTGCAAATATCTACAAACACCAAAAAGTATCTATATACATAAATGCAAATATAGAGATACAGATATAATCAAGAGAGACAACAGAAAAAGTCCAGCGCCAATATGTCTTCTATAAAAGTTTTGAAAAGAAAAAGATTTTTCAATCAGCAACAGACACTTTTTCCATAAGTGTTTTCACCAGTGAAGAATCCTTTAATTTCATCCACTTATATCTGACCACTTTGTCTCTCGTCCATGGGCAACCCACTCGCAATCCGTTAGTCAAACTTGATCTAATCCTGATCCAAATGGCTAAACCAATAAACGGCGTTCATCCATAACGGCTTGCGGAAGTAAGCAATAAAATCAGGATAGTCTGACAACCTATTTTCAAAATGTAATCCTCCAAGGCCAAAAAAAAATTCATGTCAACAAGAGAAAAATATAATTATTCAATATTGTTCACAATAATTACAGCTTATTAATAAGACATAAATTCCAAAAAAGGCGAAATCATAAAAAAGCAACCTAGGGTCTGTCACTATGTATCAACGTGAGATGATGACCCTCTATCATAGAAATTATTTTCAGTGTCACTATGTATCATCATAATTGCTCTTAGGGTTGAATTTTCCGATCCTCAAACACGATTTTATGAGCTTTTTGGACAAGTTCGAAATTTATGACTGAAGGGAGTGCTTTGACTCTTACTTTAACATAAGGAAAAATATTTGTAATCATTCTGGCAATCTAATCATGTTCTTAACACTGCAGAGTCAATGTAAGAAGCTACTTATAATTAGCGTAGTTATGCTATCCCTCCACACACATCCTTACACTCACACATCATGAAAAACAACAACAATGACGAATATCAAGATTTGCTGATTGATATATGAAGTGTAACTAGGCGCTTTTCCCATTTTAAATTTTCACGATTCCTATATCTTTGTATTTTAATCTATTCTCTTGATAATGATATTTACAGAATATGCACGATATTTCTAGCGGGAGACCACCTTCTATTACTAAATTGGATATAACACTCATACTTGTTGTGTAAACGTCTTACTCACTTGTTCATATATCAGATTCTATCGTATAAGTTTTGTAAATCACGCTCGCACTGTTTTTTACGTCTTTTGTAACGCAACATAATAAGTTTATCCACATCATAAACCGAAACATTATTCCAGGCACATATGGTAAAGGTCGAAACACGTGAAGACGTAGAATCGTAACGAAAACAAGAATTTGAGAACCCCCCCTAAAAAATCAAACTATTTTATATTCGAAGCCTCTGTGTTCGGACTCAAGGAAAATATTTTCGCTCTGAAATAACTTAGCCGAAATAGGAAGGTATGAAGGTCGTAAAGTGATATTTGATTTTCAATTACGCGAATATGATATCTTTCAGAAGATATTTCCTGTAACAATGCGTGAATACTCCTCTAGACTATTTCTTAGGTAATCCTTTTTTTCTCTTTTTTTATCATGAAAGAACACAAGACACAAAAGCAAAAGATATGCAAAATCCACAACGCTCTGTGTCACACAAGATCAGTGTTCAAACCTTTTTCATCTCTGCCTCTATTAAGCAGTATTGAACATGAATCCGTGTTTTTGCACCTTTTTAACTGGTACGAAGAGCTTTTTTTTCTTTCTTTCTTTTTTGTGACACACTGAACCCTACTTTGAAGAACCTGGCACTCGATTATCCTAAACGATTTGTGCCCTGTCCTCGCGGTATTTCTCATTTCCCTTTCTCCACATTCCATGTCGTATGCCCCTTTCTCTCTCTCTCTCTCTCTCTCTCTCTCTCTATCTATCTATCTATCTATCTATCTATCCATCTATCTATCTCTCTTTCTCCCTCTCTCCCTCTCTATCTCTTTCTCTCTCTCTCTCTCTCTCTCTCTCTCTCTCTCTCTCTCTCTCTCTCTCTCTCTCTCTCTCTCTCTCTCTCTCTCTCTCTCTCTCTCTCTCTCTCTCTCTCTCTCTCTCTCTCTCTAACTATCTCTCTCTTTCTCCCTCTCTCTCTCTCTCGCTATTTCTCTCAGGCACACACAATCACACACTCGCCCACTCACTCCTTCCCACTCACTCTCCCACGATACCTCTCTATATAATTATCTAACCTTCCATTTGCAAAATCGTGAACTTGGTATTTCATTTCCTTAGTTTTCACACGTCACTGTTTTTGCCTTGTGTTTTGGCGTGCTGATACACTGGTGCAGTTCCTGGCCGATAAACTATTATTTGTTCTCCGGCTTGTAAAAAAATTATATTGGGTTATTGTCTTTGCAAACACATAGATAACACAATCATGTCGACGTAATAGACCAAAGGAAAATATTACTACAACTGTCTTTCTTTTGCTTTCTTGCCCACGTTTCTTTCTTTTCCTTTTTATTTACTTTTTGAGTGAAGGAAGCATGCACGTGTGTGTGTTATTGTGTCAGTGTTTGGTTGTATGTTTGTGTTTGTATCAATGTGTATATATGTATAATTATATCGGTGTGCGTAGGTTAATAAGGACATCAATGTGTAAGAGTTTAAGTGTATCTGGTTTGTGTGCGCATATGTTTGTGCGTGTTCAAGTTTTGTGTTGGTGTGTGTCAGTGTTTATGTGTGTGTGTTTGTTTCCGTGTTGGAGCCGTATGCGTTTTGCAAAAGAGAAAAGATGAATCGACCAGCGCCCCAATGTTTGTTTGCCTGCACCCGTAATCCCGGTACACACCGAACTCAACTCCAAACAGAGCCAACTGAAATAAAGTTATAATTAGGGGAACCCGCTCGCATTGGGTTAGACGGTGGCTGTGGTTGAGCCGGGTGAATGTAAGGCTTCGGGTATTTCCTTTAGTTTCACTAACCATATTCTTCCTTGGCCTTCTTTGCCTGAGGGCGAGTCTGAGAAGAATGCAAAGAGAGGGAGGAAGGGAGGGGGGAGGCGGAGAGGAGGGAGGGAGGGAAGAGCCGTTTTTTATGGGGAATTTGCATAATGTCAACATCTTTTCTTGATGAAAAGTGTTGTAGTGGGCTATCTCTGGGATTTTTTATGATCATGCGTGAGATATAAGCTCGCTCAGGACACCAGGGAGATGTCGCACGCCGTCCGCTCTCTCGGAATGAGTTTCCAGCGCAGTGACATCATTCGCGCCCGCGTCCGCCGCTCTCCCACGCTCCCTCCCTCGCCCATGAAGCTATCCGTCCTCTCTCTCTCTCTATCTATCTACCTACCTCTCTACTTCTCTCTCTCTCTCTCTCTCTCTCTTTCTTTCTTTTTTCTTTCTTTCTGTTTCTCTTATCTCTCTCGCTCTCTCTTTGTGATAAGGTCTGTTTGAATATTTACATGTATATGGTAGCGTGGCTTAGGATGTGAAAAATATGGCCGAAACAGCTTTCTGGGTTTTATTGCTTTAGCTTGAACAGACGTAGGTTGGATCGAGGGCTGCTCCTCCTCCGAGGAGCGAGGTGTTGTTCCTCTACTCCCCGAGAGGAGACTCTCTACCACAATGTATGAATTACGTGTTTTTTGTGGCATGTTATATTTGGAATGTGATGGGGAAAATGTTGCATCAATACATAGCTCTTGCGAAGGGAAGGACAAAACAACACTGGTATGTCTGACGTGATAATAAGAGAGGGGTAAAAAAAAAGGTGAAGGAACGAGCGTACCTATATGCATGTATATATGTATATATATTTCTAACAACGAGAATGACATGAAAGATACAAATTATATTGATGAGTAAAAAATAAAAAAACATACATAAGCAAATACTACTCAATCGACCTGATAACAATAACAACAGACATAATAAAGAAATATAAATGGTTATTCCAAGGTTACACACTCTCTCTTTCTTTCTTTTTCTCTCTCACTCACGCTCTTTTTCTTTCTTTTTGTGTAGGGATAGAAAGATAGATAAATAGATAGATAGAAAGATATAGATAAAGATGGATTTTGAAACTGTTGCGAGTTGAAGATGATTCCAACAGAACGGCTTTGCAAACCAGCCTTGTCAACTCTAATGTCAGGGCACTGCCATCTTGAAGACCAGCGCGCCTTCACAACCGCGTGGGTTTTGTTGCATAATCAAGATGTTCGATCAACCAGGGTATTGAATCTTCCC
>NW_028234439.1:10121392-10123892 GCF_977035675.1 Penaeus japonicus
TTATTTTCGTTATAATTTGATAATAATTACCCTCATGGCTGCTATCATTATTGTTCTTTATCAATGTCATTATCATCATTATTGTTATTATTATTATTATCATTACTATTATCATTATCATAATTATCATCATCATTATCATAGATATCATCATCCTTATTATTATCATTATTACTATTATTATTGTCATTATCATTAATATTATCATTACGCTACTAAAGTTCAAGTAATAATGATAATGACAATAATGATGATAATTATATTGATCATATTAATAAAGATGATGGTAATCATAATAATAACAATAGATATAACACTAATAATAATGATAATAATAAGTTCATTATCATCATTACTATAACTTTTATTATCATTATCATAATAATAATGATAACTATAATAATAATTTCATTTTTATCATATTATAATTTTTATCAGTATTATTATCATTATCATTACTTTAATAATTATCATAATTATTACTTTAATCCTTATCACTATCATCATCACTATTATCATTATCATCATTACCATTACGGGGCCGCGATAGCATAATCATCATTGTTATGATATAAATATCATTAGTTATATAATGTATGATTATTACTTATATCACATATCATTATTACCAATAATGATTATGATAATGCTAATGCAAATCATTACATACTAATAATAATACATAGAATGATATTATTCTAAGGTACGAATATACTAATAAAATAATCAGAATAATGAAAAGAATATTAGGAATAACACTCATGACCGATCAGCTCCATCATCATCACCATCTCCATCATAAAGGACACCATCCACAGCAACACCACCATCTCCACCATCTCCACCAGCTACAACACAACCACCATCATTATCATCATCATCATCATCATCGCCTTCATAATAACAAGTGTATGCTGCCGCTTGTCCTGCGACTATGATCACTACATATGCAACACCTCTATTCTCTCGATGCAACTAATATGAGGGTTCATATATTTGCATAATTATTCAGATAATTCTCTTTCGCCATTTCTTTCCCTTTCCTTTCCGTGGCAGCTGTTTGAATTCACCAGAATCCGAAACGTACTGGATCTGTTCGGGGAATTCCAACGGAGTGAACAGCATCTCAGGATCCAAAAGATTTGCCTGCCGTTGAATATACAAATATAGAGTTTTAAGATGTCTGGTCACCCTGTCCGCCATAATAATGACCTACTGTACGGAAATGAAACAAAAGGTTTCTAGAAGATTGAAGATTTTCATTCCTTAAGGAGAAAATACGGCTCACTCTTGTCTGTCACAATTAGATAACCTATCACTTAGTGCAGAATATTTTTCTCACATATCATAGAAATTATATTCTGTGTATGCTGTTTAAATAAGATAAAGAGAGAAGAGAATTTTGTTAACGGTTTCCCAGAACCTTGCATATTGCATGTTCATTCTGTTTTATGTATGTATAAAAGAATGCTTAAATAGTGACGTCAAAATAGTCCGAAGCTGAAAGGCCCTAGAGGAAAGCAGACCGCCCACCAGCGTCTGGAAGGCCTTGGCTTCGTATCAACTCGTAAACTCTAGCTCTCCGGGGTCAATGCCTGGTTTCGCTGAAGCATTCCCTGCCAGTCTGCATCCGCACAGGGTTTATTAGCACCGTGTAAGCCAAGAGAATGTTACCAGAGAGTGGGTAAATTCCATTCCCGCCCGGCAACTTGGTGGGCTGTGGGTCCCATGGGGAAGGTCTCTGCCGAGTCGTGGATGGGGAACAGGTTAAACCTGGTTCACCTGCATCTTAGCTTCCGCCAACCCAGTCTGAGGCGTGTTGAGCAAAACTACCAGGAATCTACATGTGGATAACAGGACCTGTAAGCCATCGTCCAATTTTACTTTGTACGAGGATGGCAGAGGTGGCACCTACCCTGAATGACTGCCCAAGATTTAACTTCAGGCAGGTCATGTGGTTGGGGACATTGAGTGTCACACAACTATAGAGGGAGCTAATTCGACTAAGGGTGTACGTAGTCGCACTCTGAGAGGTAAGAAGATATGGCATGGCACTGCTACTGAGGGTGATTACACCTTATATTGGCTGGGCCATAGTAATGGACATCAGTTCAATGGGATAGCCAAAGCTACCTCCAAGCAAGCTTCAGACTTCAGTAGTAGTGACACCTACAGTCGATGAGCATATGATGGTTCTGAGATTGAAACACTCATTCTGCCTCTTATCTCTTATTTCTGTGTACCTCTTACTGATGTATGTAAACCTGATGTGAAAGAGATGCTCAATACGAAAATCATTTCAGAGGCAAATAGCTATCCATAACAAGATATCTGTTTTACTGATAAAACTACACTTGGATTGGCTATGAGATGTCTGTTGGCCCAGATGGCTAAGGAGATGATGTCCCAGAGACCGAAGACAGCCCTGATCTGCATTGCTAGACTGTGATGTAAGTATTGCACCCAAGGGGACTAGGCACACACTTGTGAGCACACGATC
>NW_028234439.1:10143892-10146392 GCF_977035675.1 Penaeus japonicus
TGTTGCATGTTTTTCATTTGCTTACATTTGCATCATATAAGTGATAATCGGGCCAATGGTTAGGCCTACAAGGATCTGCTTTTCTTGTTTTGACAACGAGCTGGATGGATGTGATTCTGATGGATGTAGGCATATGTGCAATTGTGCATGTGTGTTTGTGTGTAGGTAAGAGTATCTATTTCGACCTCCTAGCTTTGCGTAACACATATAACCATTTCCCCAATACCATGTACGCAGTTTTTTTCTTGCTGTAATTATTTTTACATTCATCAATATCAAGCTTGTCATACGCGTGCAGCGCGTGGCGTCACTCCAGATTTGAAAAATCGGTTTGCAGGTTGAGAAGGATTAAATGCTCAATACAGACTCGGTTTCAGGTTAGGGTTATTTTAGGTGTTCCGCCTTTCTCCGTACAGAAAGCATGTTTGCACTTGCGTTGCTCTTATTTGTTTTCCTTTCTTATTTTTCCTCATTCTAGTCTGTCTCTCTGTATTATTAATTCCAGTTTTGTATGTGATATTGTTTCTGAGCTGTGTGTATTCTTTATAATTGTTTTTCTAGTATTCTTGTTTCTTGTTTTCTTACCGTTTTTGTATTCATGGCATTTGTAAATTTCCCTTCTCTAGTTACTTTTGCTTACTTGATTTATCAAAATCTATTAATCTTTTTGTTAAATTTTCGTTCTTTCTTTCTTTATTATTTCTCCAAGTTGCACATCGCTCCCTTTCCACTCTCCGCTTATTTCTCCTTTTATTTATTTATCTTTTACTCAGTTTCGATTTCTTTTTAATCCTAATTTATTTAGAAACAGAATACAAGAACAGAATACAAGAACAAAACAAGTCACATTCTCATATACACCGAAAATTATATATGAAAACTTTTTCGTCACCATTATCCAGTAACAAAAGAGTTACCCCTTGAGACAACTTGATATTCTGTGATACATATGTAAACATACAAAGAAAACTGCAAGGGTAAAGAACTACATCTAGCACATCTCGCACTGCGCTAGATTTGCTCTTGATGACAAGTGCCCCCTCTCTCTCTCTCTCTCTCTCTCTCTCTCTCTCTCTCTCTCTCTCTCTCTCTCTCTCTCTCTCTCTCTCTCTCTCTACTCTCTCTCTCTCTCTCTCTCTCTCTCTCTCTCTCTCTCTCTCTCTCTCTCTCTCTCTCTCTCTCTCTCTCTCTCTCTCTCTCTCTCTCTCTCTCTCTCTCTCTCTCTCTCTCTCTCTCTCTCTCTCTCTATCTCCCTTTCTCTCTCTTATTCTCTCTCTCTCTCTTATTCTCTCTCACTATATATATATCTCTCTCATCCTCTCTCTCTCTCTCTCTCTCTCTCTCTCTCTCTCTCTCTCTCTCTCTCTCTCTCTCTCTCTCTCTCTCTCTCTCTCTCTCTCTCTCTCTCTCTCTTTCTCTCTATCTTTCTCTCATTCTCTCTCACTATATCTCTCTCTCATCCTCTCTTTCTCACTCCCTCTCTCTCTCTCTCTCTCTGTGTGAGACCACGTGGAAACCACGTGGAGACATAAGAAAGCCACGTTGTCAAGATGCTATAAAGACGAGGAAATTATCCATTAAGGAAAACTAGGCATCTATTTTATGGCGACGCCACTCGGAGACTCACTCACACCTGGACACGGACTCCGTCAGGGACCACTCTGTCCGGCGGGGAGAGGTCAGGTCCCTTGCCTCTGACCTCCCGCCTCGCCCGCTAGACATCCGCCAAGCCATCGCTACCAAGTAATTATCTTATATCACCTGTGCCGTTACCCTTGAATAGAGAAATCAATATCACCAGACTTTGGCTTCAAAAAACCTTTTGTGAGTACCCCTCACTCTCTTTCTCTTTCTCTCTCTCTCTCTCTCTCTCTCTCTCTCTCTCTCTCTCTCTCTCTCTCTCTCTCTCTCTCTCTCTCCCTCTCTCTCTCTCTCTCTCTCTCTCTCTCTCTCCTCTCTCTCTCTCTCTCTCTCTCTCTCTCTCTCTCTCTCTCTCTCTCTCTCTCTCTCTCTCTCTCTCTCTCTCTCTCTCTCTCTCTCTCTCTCTCTCTCTCTCTCACCCCCTCTCTCTCTCTCTCTCTCTCTCTCTCTCTCTCTCTCTCTCTCTCTCTCTCTCAACCCACGCTTCTCTCTCTCTCTCTCTTTCTCTCTCTCAACCCCCTCCTCTCTCTCTCTCTCTCTCTCTCTCTCTCTCTCTCTCTCTCTCTCTCTCTCTCTCTCTCTCTCTCTCTCTCTCTCTCTCTCTCTCTCTCTCTCTCTCTCTCTCTCTCTCTCTCTCTCTCTCTCTCTCTCTCTCTCTCTCTCTCACTCACTCCTCTCTCTCTCTCACTCACTCCTCTCTCTCTCTCTCTCACTCTCTCTCATTGTCTCTTTCTTTCTCTCTCTCACTCTCTCTCATTGTCTCTTTCTTTCTCTCTCTCACTCTCTCTCTCATTCTCTCCCTCGCTCTCTATACCCCCTACTCTCTCTCTCTCTCTCTCTATCCCTCTCTCTCTCTCTC
>NW_028234439.1:10178892-10183892 GCF_977035675.1 Penaeus japonicus
ATGTTACATTGCACCTATCATATATCCAAAGATCTTTTTTCATTAAATAATTCAATTTAAAGCATACATTATAAAACAACAATGACAACTATTTAGGGATTATCGATCCCACATGTGTTGCATTGTATACGGCACCGTTCTGTTGAAAAGAGTCGTTATTTGAATCAGGTACAATGTCATGAAAAACATAAGATTCCTTTTTGGATCTGCTAGTGCTACTGTAGAAGTTTTTACATAATCTCAAAAGATGTAAACTCATTAACGTCATGTATTTACTCAATGCTAATGATTGACAATAAAAAAAAAATTCTGTTTAATGGAGTAACTGGATTGATTGGAAGAACTTTTGATACTGAAAATGTGAAACAATTCTTTTTAAAAATACACTTTCATACACGGATACTAGAAGTCTTGTTCCTGTCCCTGACGATCCCGGTAGAGGCAATCAAGCTCCCAACTTTTATAGTGCGCAGCAGTATACAGCGCATGAATACTGTAATCCACAATACGTTAATCAAGAGATATATTAATCAAGTAAGATATCTTAATCAAGTAAGAGGTTCAATAATGCCTCATTTATCAGCGTACGCCAAACAAAGGCAGGCCCTGACACAATCAGAGAATCTTTTATCTTATTTGCTTTATGGATTGAAGCTCCCGCTTAAGCTGTATAGTCAATTTTATCTATATGATATACCTTTCTCCATTAACCTGCAAGAGGTTTCTTGCTAATGATTTGAGCTGTTCTTATTCGGATTATCTCCTTAATAATGATATACCTACCATGTCTGCAAAGATAAACAACTAACCTAAGAGATATCATGAGATAATTAATCCAACTATTTTTATGAGTTGCAACGTACTGTATATGTAGCAATGGAACAACAAAAAGAGGAATTAAATACTGTTTTTTGCAGTAATTATTTTTATGATTAAAAACATCAATATGGTAAAAACCCATCAAACCTTAACCTATTTAGAAAGGACAACTTAATTGTTGATCCCAAGTTAGAATAGAAATTAAAATAGCCAGCATATCCACTGATTTACTAATCTTAATTCAGCTTAACATTTTCTAACTCAATAACGTTCTATGAGTTTAGTACGTCTACACTGTAAACTCCTACACACAATTTTATCTTTACATCATTTTCAGATAATGTTAACATATAGAACGCGTTACCGTGAAATCGTTTACAGTGACATGGATTTACAATTTTTTAACTTTACTTAGATATCATTTTTAGTTTAATATTTCCATGAGAATATTATGTAAAGGGAAGAATGACTTTAAACACTTAATAACTTTCAAAATGCTATCACAGATGAATTCCTGTTACTCTAACCGGAGATTGATAAGAAACCAGCCCTTGAGATAATTATAACTCTTATACATCTCTGGAAGTGATCATTTAGAAATTATAGTTGTAACATGATCACAGAAATTACCACAACCTATACACTTGAATCACGAGAGGCATATAATGATCCCAGGCGGGACATAGGTCTAAAAGATATCACAGAGAATAAATACACCACTGTTCTATAAATATATATTCACACTTTTTCTCCATGACGCAAGCATTGTATAAAATGTTGAAAATACTGCGTGTAATGTTACAACCACTTGGCACATAATACTTAGAATTCTACAGCAAATCAAATAGATAAAAAAAGTTACACCCACTATTCATTTTCAGTAGTGTCTGGATTTTCATTTGTTTTTTTGCTCAATAGATCAACTAGCTTTTCTAGATTTTCCTCAATAGTCGTTATCCTCTTGACGAGAGAGCTATATGTTTCTGTTATCTCATCAACTTTTTCACCCATAATTTCGGCCACGTTGGCCTCGAGCTCCTTAATGCTGACCTTCAAGTCTTCATGTTCGTTGCGGTGGTACTCGCCCCTGCGAATCCTGCTGCCTTTCCTGGCCCGGATGCTGCTCTTGCTATCGGCAGACTCGTTCTCTCGGGCTCTCAGGCACTCGAGGATGTTGGTTTTCAGAAAAGATGGAAGGGCTACATCTATGCATTTCTTGTTCTCCACCATAAAAAGTCTGTTTGCCTGCAACGAAAGTTAAATCATCTTAAGATATAATACTGTTAATACTACAAACGAATTATGTTTCTAATCAAAGCACAAATGTTTTAATATGAAAAAAATTACAAACAATTGACATACGGACAATGTCCCTCATTTAAAATCAACAAAGTCTTCACTCTCCTTAGAGATCATGTTCTTACCTTTTTTGGGTGGTTTGGAAGGACAAAAGCGCGTGAGTTGTGACAGTCATGTTTGCATATATAAGAAACCCTTGTCAGCATTTCTCGCAATCTGAAACATAACGCAGTACGGTTAATGTGTCACTACTGGTGGGTTTCTAAAAATATAACTCTTCCAATAAATATTCCTTGAATCACTTTCCAAAATATCACAGGTAATATTTTCACAAAAACACTGCTTCTTACTTGGGTATTTTGATGTGGGACCCGAGATACGATGCTGTGGAAAAGTTCTTTTCCATTTGGAAGACCAATTCCGTTTGTTTTATGAGTCTTTCTAGATGAGCCGAGTTCCTTAAACCCTGTTAAAATAATTATCAAAAGCGTTATAAAAAGATATCAACTTTCGCAAACATGGCTACTATGGATACTTTGTTTTAGAATGTTTAAAAAAAACTAACTCAAAATTACTTACTTGAACATCATTGACTGCAAGAGCCACCAGAAGATTCGAGAGGATGATGGAGACGAGGATGACAAAGAGAAGAAAAATTATGTGTCCAGTTGCCACTAAGTGTGATAATCCAACTACAAAATCATCTCCAAAGTCTAGTTCACCAATCATCATAGTGAGTGTCTTTGTGAATGTTAAGACTGGATTAGTGAACACTTGGTTCTCTTGCGGATCTGTACCTGGCTCCTTAGCATAATGCAGTGCAACGTAAAACGATGACGAAAATGCAAGAAGGAGGCAAAAGTATATGGCAAATATACGGACAAATACCTTGGCTACTCTGGTAAACATGACGACATATATACCACAGTTTGGAAACCGCCCGATAAGCACCATACACTCGGTCCACATAAGCAGAAGCATCCACGTGGCCACGTGGTGCTGCCATTCCATCGGTACCTGAAAAGGCACGACCAGCAGAACGAAGAGGGTTATCATCACATGGAGGATGCCAGAAAGTGATCGGAACCATGCTAGCTTATTTTGCATGAGGGATAAAAGCTGTTGCAAGAGGATCATCACTGTCTGGCATATCACCAAAACTTTGAAAACCTGATTAGCTCTTTCTGGAATGGCTGAGAGTCCCCACTCCCCTTGCACGTGGGATTCGCCCCACGCCCGCCATTCTTCCCCACGCGTCGTTATCAGGCTGCTTAGATTAGTGTGACTTGTAGTCCACACAAATTTATTGAAGGTCAGAATTGTCGTTAGTGTTGCATAAATAAAATAAAAGACAACTTCTATCAAAAACAGCCTCCGAACATTCATCCACTTCAGAAGAAGAAAAGCCTCACAAAGAGGATGGCTCAGGAGCTTTGCCTGACCCATGTCAACAAATGATTGCAAGTTTTGTACCTGATTCTTATCAAAGGAACAGGTAAGAGGCAGAAAGTTTAAGGACACTTCTAAAGTTTTTGTATTCATTTTAGGAGAGTTAGTGACCAAGCAGTGGTCAAAAATGGCATCCATGGTGCCCGGCAGATGATGAAGGATGTACGACAGTACACTCTCTCCATTCTCATCAACGGCTGCGAGATCAGCTCCCGCATTGAGCAGTGCCACCATGGAAGGAACCGAGCGCGCCTTTGCTGCCTTGTGAAGCGGCGTCTCTCCGTTTGCATCCTTGGCACGTACTAGAGCCCCAGCCTTGAGCAAGAATGAAATAGCTTCAACACAACCTGATGCACTTGCATCATGCAGAGGTGTGTGTCCTCGCATGTCCCGATGATCCACAACTCCCGGCCGCCCGGACGAGAGAAGCAACTTGATGCATGCGGTTGACTGCGATGCTGCTGCGTAATGCAGAGGCGTCTGTCCAAACTGGTTCTTGGCGTACACCGACGCTCCCGCTGACAGGAGGTAACTCAGCCCGACTGTCCACCGTAACTGAGCTGCACGGTGAAGTGCCGTTTCATGGAACGAGCCTCCATGACCATTGATATGAACGCCTGCAACCAATAATGCTTTCAGGCCTTCCAGAGATTCGTTGTCCACCACCTTCAACAGTCTGGCCGCGTCTGGATCCCACGCATTGAGGTTTGCGGACGACATGCCGTTGTTCGATTCGTCTGAAATTGCCATCATTTGACATTAGGTTTATGTAATGTATGGCACTGAATGTGTAACATCAATCATAATCTATTTGACCTGTTTCCGAAAAGATATAATTTGGATATCACATGTACAATGAACAGAAAGTTCTTGTGTTCGCCTGTTTAGTTGTATACATTGAAAAATAATGTTAATGATTAGCTTTTCCTTGTCGTCATGGGTTGCCAAAGACTCACCTGAATTTAACATATCTGACGAAGTTTCTGACACACTGTCTGACGTCTGGTGAATGAGCTTCCCACACAGGCTTTCAGAGGGCGACGGGACGGCTGTGTAGCTGAAGTTCCCTTGACCACGTGACATGGCTCTTCCTCACCTGCAAGATAGAGGCATCGTTGCAATATGTGTGGTATGTGCTACATGGCCTTCGGAACTAAGAGTGACACTACAGGAAATACGGCACTGTTATGTGTCTCAAAGTTTATTTTGGCAAATGTTGATATTGTGATTTTATACTTTTTGTTAATGTTTCGGGAAAAATAACGCTAATATTCATCATGTATTCGTATCCATTGTTTACGAGTATATTTTATTATCACAAGGAAAAACTATCTATCATTCATCTATCTATCATCATTCATAGGTTCAGCGATAGCCAAATGTATAACTAACAAAGTTGTTTTAACTAATCAATTATAGAGAATCTCATGTAT
>NW_028234439.1:10201392-10203892 GCF_977035675.1 Penaeus japonicus
TATATATATATATATATATATATATATATATATATATATATATATATATATATATGCATATATAATATTATATATATATACATACATATATATATATATATATATATATATATAATATATATATATATATATATATATATATATATAATATATATTATAATGTACATATATATATATATATATATATATATAATATATATATATATATATTATATATGTATGTATGCATGTGTACGGGTGAGGTGCGTGTGTGTGTGCGTGTGCGTGCCCATGTGCATGTGCGTGTGTGTTTGTGTACCTTTACAAGACTTGTAAATATAGTTTTAAAGTATGACGTGGATGTGGATCGTTTGCAATACGGGTCTTAATCTTCAAAAATAGATAATCGACCCCTTAAAATTGCGATAATGCTCTGTGTTTAACCGTTTAATCTTTCCCAGCAATGACTCCTCGGACGGCTGTGACGCCATCTTGGCCTTATGACGTCATGGTGAATCAACAGAAAGTGCCTGACTGAGATCACATTACAGCGGGTGTTTGCACGTGTGTAGCGGCGGTGATAACTACAACTCGCCACTCGGCGGTACATAACTCGCTTCGAATAGAGAGGGAAAACTGATAACAGAAAGTAGCTCTGATAACGATATTCGACAAGACCTTAAGTAGAACCGTATCGCATATTCTTTCTTATCGGTAAACTTTTCCTGCATGTCTTTTCTTCCCAGTTGTCGATGTTTTATCCCAAGTGCCACTTAGCAGTGTTTTACTGCTGTTACTTGGTATCTTGTACTTTTATATGTTGTGTTTACTTTCTTTTACTCTCATGTGGGAAACCACCAATAGCTCTTATAATAATGTTTTTAATAATAACAATAATTACAATAATAATGACAGAAGCCGAGTATATATATATATATATATATATATATATATATATATATATATATATATATATATATATATATATGTATGTATGTATGTATGTATGTCTGTAAAACAAATGGTTACAATGTGTAATACGATCTTTGTCTTTGGGTAGCAATTGTTATTTCCTATTTGCTAACGGCTAGGTGTAAAAATGGCTAATATTTTCTTCAAGTTTTGGTTTTGTGACCAGGATAACATTTCTGAAAATCACCAGTTACATTGTTACTGCAGCAAATCTCATCTTGACGTGCAAAGAATCGTGGAAATTATTGGCGAAGCTTCCTCTGATTTCCGACACGCACCTTTTCAACTAACAATATCCTCTGCTCGAGTCTCGACGGCAAAAGCTCGCCATTGGGTTTTTATAAGACCGAGGCCTCTGACCAAATCGTTGAGGTCTCTTTGGTTGGGGTTGTATGGGTTTCTCTCCACAACTACACCTCTGTCATCTGGATCAGCGACCTCAACCTCTTTTGATTTGCTGCTCTCTTCTAATGACTTTCTAGGCAGAAACAGTTGGGAAATAACACTTACTGAACAGAAATTAAACGAAGTCAATTTTTTGTTAAATAGTGTTAGTTATATGTAGCTAACGAAAGTAGCAAACTAATACTCGGGGTGAAAGTCAGGGAGTCAGTCTATTAGAGTACCAACTCAGTTGCTTGAACTGATTAAAATGAATACAAGGGTAGTTGCAGCTTTTACGTAAAAGAATATGCACGAAAAACCTAGTGACGTCAGATTTGGCCCAGATATTGCGACTGCTCAACCCTGTCCGACATTCCTCAAGCTGGAACTATGGAACTAAAAAAACTCATAAATTTCGTTAAAAAAGAGTTTCGCTCTTGTAGACCTTCCCGGAAAACAATACAAATATGTAATATGTAAATCTAAACCAAAATGAAAATAGCCCGACAAAGGTGTTTGCCTTTGCTAAAGTATCGATAGGTGGCGAGGTCTAGGCAAACGTATGGCCACAAAATGATAGCAATGTTGTGATAATTGTGATTTTCGTGGTTCTAGCCCATGGGGGCCAATATGACGACAAAAAAGACGAGACGAAATGTGAACCTAATAAGATAAAAATTTACATGGGTGAGTCTTTGACTCTCTAGCATGTAAACCTGCTAAGAGGGTCCATAAAATCACATTTCCAAATGAGCCCGCTTTTGCACGCGCTTCTTTGTTTTTCTTTTTTATAAACGAGCTTTATAGTTTGCGCTTGCACTTGCTTTGAAGAACTTTCCCAAGTAGAAAATCATATATCAATAGGTACTGCTTTTGTCTACAAGATTCATGGGGGAGATTTAGTTTCTGAATACTTTTTCAACTCACCTGAATGAAGAGTGACGAGTCATTGTACCTCAGTGGGAGTGAAATTAAGTGTGGCATTTGGTCTACTCATTTTCGCATTACATGAGCAACTGAAAGGTCAGACCTGGAAAACAGCAAGGTCTGTTCTGGTATCTCTACACGAGCCCTGTCTAGATTTACTATTTATTGAAAATTATTTAACCAAAACTTCCATAACCTTTATCTTTCCAGTTTGCATGTACAGCCGTGATAAGGTGTG
>NW_028234439.1:10211392-10216392 GCF_977035675.1 Penaeus japonicus
TCTCTCTCTTCTCTCTCTCTCTCTTCTCTCTCTCTCTCTTCTCTCTCTCTCTCTTCTCTCTCTCTCTCTCTTCTCTCTCTCTCTCTTCTCTCTCTCTCTCTTCTCTCTCTCTCTCTTCTCTCTCTTCTCTCTCTCTCTTCTCTCTCTCTTTTGTCCTCTTCTCTTTTCTCTCTCTCTTCTCTCTCTCTTTTGTCCTCTTCTCTTTTCTCTCTCTCTCTTTTGTACTCTTCTCTTTTCTCTCTTTCTCTCTTGTCCTCTTCTCTTTTCTCTCTCGTCCTCTTTTCTTCTCTCTCTTTTGTCCTCTTCTCTTCTCTCTTTCTTGTCCTCTTCTCTTCTCTCTCCTGTCCTCTTCTCTTCTTTCTCTCTCTCCTGTCTTTTTTTTTCTCTCTCTCCTGTCCTTTTCTCTCTCTCTCTCTCATGTCCAGACACCGCGAGTGACGTAACTGCGCGTCCTTAATTCATCTCCCCCACAGCTGTCACCCCCCTCCCCCGCCCCACACTAGCCATGGTAAAGACTTAACTGTCCACAACAACCACTCCATTCATTGAACATATGAAAGGCTGATGTGTTATGCTTCAAAACGTGGGTCCTCATTCCTGGACACGGGAGTCCTTGTGATCAATAGGAGGCGATCTGTTCCACGGTGTCGGCAACTCTCCTGTGGAGGATTTATCTGAATGTGCGTTCACTGGGATTTTCTGATCGGAGACCCAAAGCAATTCTAATATATAATTTGCTTCTGCAAATCCTAGTTTCCTACTGCGAGTTTATCTATTTTGGGAGAGTTAAATTTTTAAAAAATTCTCATAAAAATCTGGGATTTTATATTATATTAACAGGACAAACCTGCTTAATTCCTAGTTAAAGTAAATAAACACAGCGGATTACTTCTGGCGTACAATACCTTACCAAAGAAATAAGTATACGTTAGAGAAGAAAAAACTGAGACAAAAAAGGGAAATTTTCCTTTAAATCGGAAAAGTTCGAAATCTTGAAATTTGGGCTTCACATTTATAAAAGAATGTCTCTACTAAGCTGGAGGAACGTTCCTTACTGTTTAATATATTTCATCATCTTTGCCATTCCTAGTCCAGCTGCTAAAATTGGCTTTATCATCAACAGCAATGATACAGATTTATATGAAATAAACATCTCATTCACGGAAGAATTTGTGTGCTTTTAATCAGTGAAGATATGCTTTTATGTGAGCTACACCCATCACATCTAAAATATTAAGAATTAAGAATGCCCGTTACAAAAGCGTTGTGATCCACATCTAATTACACCCCGTAGGGGCTGTTGTGGCTTCTGGAGCATAAATTAGCGTCGTTCTTTCATATCTCGTCGGCACACTGAAGTACAATCAAAATCAAATAATCTTCTATAGCAGAATATACAGTGAACAGCCTCTTCCTCTCTCCTTCTCACTTTCTAATCCTTCCCCCCTCCTTCCTCTCTTTCTTGTTCTCTTCTCTTTTCTCTTTCTTTTCTTTTCTTTGTCTCCTGAATATGATAAATGAAAAAAAAAATCTAACAGCAGCAACTGTTTAATGTAAATGGAGATCTTGAGTCTGTGGAAGTGCGTCTATGATATGAATATCGCGGCAAGCTCACCTGCAACGCGCCCGATTTAATTTTAGTTGCGTGTCATGACTACGAGGCAGCTAATTTGGTTATGGCGGAGCGTAGGTGTAAGGCGTCGTTTTGATAAGCGTTTTTCTTAATATTTCGGTGTACAAACTACGTATTGTAAATAGAGTAATTAACTCTCAGAGCACAAGGATTTCTCCGGTGGATCGGATTTCGTACAGGATTCTTCACAAAAATAAGATTACATGAAAGGAGTAAACGAAAAGTCATTGGAAATTGCATCAATGCATTCAACGCCTAATTATGTTATCATATTTTGGGGTATTTAAATTTTAATCGGCACACTGTTAGAGGAAAAAATACTAATCAGATAACATAAAGGGCTCTTAACCTCTCTCTCTGCCTTTCTGCCACACTGCCTCTAGCCCTGCCTCTAGCTCTGTCTCTGGCTTAAACTCCGGCTTTGGCTCTGGCTTTAGCACTGGCTTTCGCTCTGGCTCTGGCTTAAACTCCGGCTTTGGCTCTGGCTTTAGCTCTGGCTTTAGCTCTGGCTCTTGCTATAGCGTTAGCTCTCTCTTAGGTCAGGCTATTTCTCTCTATCTCTCAATTTTTCTATAGACACACATAAATTCGCGCAACCAATACAGGTCCATTAAATGATAGATCTTGAACTGTGCTATCTATCTATCTTAGTTACAATCATTCTGTTAATTTTGCAAAAAATGCATTGGGTGTTTTTTACCGCTCAGCAAATATGGAAACGAGAAGCAAAAGCAAAAATCATCACTCTATGCTAGTGTAAACAAGTATCTCATCATCGTGGAAGGCGCGACCGCTGTTGTGAAGGTCACTATTCGAAGAGATACAAATGCTCCGAGGCCCTTCATGAATATCTTCGGTGGTTCATTCATATTTTTTATAACTCTACCACATCGTATTCGTTTAGTTCCTTTTATTTCACAAATGTCTTTAAATCCGCTTGAAAGACGAAATTTCGAAGGAAATAAAGCTGAGACGCTCGCTCATCCTTGGTCTACGAGTACCTGCCAGGATCAACACTCCACTTCCCTATGACGCCCAAACCAGTCTCTATTCATGCTCACGCAACATTACCCATTGCCTCATCACGAAGTAAAAAATATGTAGAAAATTTCTTACACGGTTGAAGGACCTCATATTAAGTTATGTGTAAAAGTGTAAGTACATATATAAAGCTAAGGAATGAATCTATAGGGCGCACACCATTTCTAAACACGCTGACACAGGCGGGCCCGCCTCAGTAAATGTAAGCCCGCGTAGCATCTACTCCGCAAATCTGGCTTATTCTTATCGTTACCATTTATAATGCGAGTGAAGGGTGGAAAGTACGGACAGTCTTGCATGACAAATGATGTATACGAACTTACTTAAACGAGTAAGAAGATGTGTGCCTTTCTCCTCTAGTTATAAATATATAAAAATAACTAGGAAGCCCCTGTGCTATAATGTGCAAAGGTTTTAATAGAACTAAAAATAAACATGACACTCGTTAAGAAAACCAGATCATCCCATGGTTTATAAACAGAGAATCTTCTTACATAAGCTACCACATGATCTACTAAGGCATAAACTAGCAGAATCATTTTGTGTAAATATTTCGAGACGTGGGAGTCGAAAGTAAACGTTACTAAATCCGTAACATCATCATAATATTAATGATGATGATAGTTACATGATCGTGGTGATAGTGATGATGATGGTGATGATAGTGATCTTGATGATGATAGTGATGGTGATTGAGATCGTGAACTTGATAATGATAACCTTG
Source organism: Penaeus japonicus (assembly GCF_977035675.1). Classification (NCBI taxonomy): domain Eukaryota; kingdom Metazoa; phylum Arthropoda; class Malacostraca; order Decapoda; family Penaeidae; genus Penaeus; species Penaeus japonicus. Next base: position 10,214,791 of record NW_028234439.1, read on the forward strand.
ATGATGATAATGATATCGATAATGATAATGATGATGGTGATAGATGATAATGATGAGGGTGATAATGATGAGGATGATGATAATGATGAGGAGGGTGATAATGATGAGGATGATGATAATGATGAGGAGGGTAATAATGATGAGGATGATGATAATGATGAGGATGGTGTTGATAATAATGATGGTAATAAAGATAAAGATGATGATAATGAGGCTGAGGATGTTAATGACGATGATAATGATGATGAGGATGATGATAATGATGATGAGAAGGAGAAGGAGGAGGATACTGATGATGATGATAAAGAAGAGAAGGATAATGATAATGATGAGGATGATGATGATGGTAATAAAGATGATGATAATGAGGATGAGGATGTTAATGACGATGATAATGATAATGATGATGATGATAATGATAGTGATAGTAATGACGATGAAGTTTTTGCTGCTGCTGCTGTTGATGTTGCTGTAGTTGTTGCTGCTGATGATGATAGCAATATGTCTCGTACATGAGAAAAGAACAAAAGGTCTTTCCTTTCCCTGAAAACGCTCGAGAACATCTAACGGTGATTCATATCCTGGGGGGGGGGGGTGCGAAGGCTTGATTGTGTGCGAACGTCAGTAAAGTAATCTCACGAACATATTAGCATCAAATATAACATTATAGGTAGTAGCCAAATAGCTATGAGCACAGAAAAAATGCACGCTAACATGCATTTCTCAATACTAAATACATACATACAAACTAACATGCATATGTAAATACATATATATACACATTTATAATTATAAACATATATATAAAAAAATATATATATATATAAATATATATATATGTATATGTGTGTGTGTGTGTGCGTGTGTGTGTGTACGCATGCACGCACGCACGCACGCACGCACGCACGCACACACACACACACACACACACACACACACACACACACACACACACACACACACAACACATATATATATATATATATATATATATATATATATATATATATATATGTATATATATATGTGTATGTATGTACATATATATATATATATATATATATATATATATATATATATGTATGTATGTATGTATGAATATATATATATATGTATGTATGTATGTATGTATGTATGTATGTATGTATGTATGTATGTATGTATGTATGTATGTGTGCGTGTGCGTGTGCGTGTGCGTGTGCGTGTGCGTGTGCGTGCGCGCGTGTGTGTGTGTGTGTGTGTGTCTGTGTCTTTGTCTGTTTCTCTGTGTGCGTGCGTGTGCGTGTGCGTGTGCGTGTGCGTGTGCATGTGCGTGTGTGTGTGCGTGTACGTGTATATGTATGGGCATGTATATATTTGGACAGATAGATATATATTTATAAAAAAATATATATATTTATTATCTATATGTTCTAGGAACACTTACCCCAATCTCCATGGTTCTTAGATTATTCTATCTTGTCTTAATTTCTAAGATCTCCTGATGCATATTTCCTTCCAGGACTCGGGAACGTCTCCGCCCAGCCTCGCAACGCGGCTGGCTGCCTCTGCCACCAACCTCTCGCTCTGAACCAATAGTGTTTATCCTGGACAAGACGACTC
>NW_028234439.1:10248892-10263892 GCF_977035675.1 Penaeus japonicus
TTTATTGTGTTTTCTTCTTTCATCTTTTTTATTTCTTCTTTCCTTTTGGGACACGTGTTTGCCATGGTTCTGCCCTCCCCCCCTACAATTGATACATTTTTTTGTAATTACTTTTGCAGCTCCTGTAGTTGTGCGTATTTGAGTCACATTCTGAGCAGATTGTGACGTTTCCCGATGGACAGTTTCCCTTTTTATGTCCATACCAATAGCAGTTCATACATTGTTTGATCTGCGTGAAGCGCTCGTGTTCTATCTGCCAGGGTGCAATGAATAGTCTGAACAGATATATTTCTTTTTCTTTTATTCCTGGATCGCCCCTTTCGGGGAACTAATCCAACTCGGTAGCCAGGTGGCCAAATTCCCTGCCCGCCTGTCCCTTGGGCTCGGTGGGGGAGACGCAGCCGAGCTTACATTAGTGCCCTTGGAGTGTGGCAGTCCCAACAAACCTGCCGAGGCGAGGGTTGGCTTACCACACTGCCCAGTTCAGCGAATACACCACCTTCTGCCAAATGCAAAGCCCGAAGGAGTTGGTAGAGGCGATGCAGGCTTCCCAGGGGGACAGAATATGTTGGCGTTGTGTGTGTGTTTTGCAGGATTGGAGCAAACGCAATGGCGGTTGCACAACCTTGTGCTGAACACTGAGCAATCGCGGTCATAGTCTCCTCTCTGCTTTCCTGCGTTTTGCTCTCTCTCTGAAGTCTGTCTGTTCCCTGCCAAAAAATAGCCGTCCACTTGTATAGCCTCAGGCCATTTTCTCGTCTTCACCGTTAAGGAATTCTCTTGTGCATTTTACTTACACCTTAATAGTTTAGTTAGTGTAATTGGTTTCATCTACTTTTACAAACGTTTTATCAATTTAGCTTCACATTTTAATACTTCCTACCTGGTCAGGCTTTCATCTTTGTTTTTATGAATCTTGTCGACTACAGGATATATGAATGGGCTGGGGAGGCACTGCCGCTCGCTACCTCCACCTACCACTGCCTCACCGCGTCTCGTTCGGTCCCGCAATGTCTCAGGATATGCTCGTCACTGCTAGTTCCGGCATTGCATGAGTCCGAGGCTCGTCGGCTTGTAGATCCTTGCACGGGCCATGCTAATGAGTTGTCACTAACACATATACGTTGCATACCTTGCAAGCAAAAAATAACGATTGCAAATATTGCGTGGGAATCACAGAACACCTCACATTTGGTGGCTAGCGGCGCGATAAGATTCTTAGTTAATATTGAATGTATTTATGGTGATACACTCCCCATTCATATATCCCGTAGTCCACAAGATTCATAAAAACAAAGATGAAAGCCTGACCAGTGCCACAGAGTACTCTGCCTGAGCTGTGCGTGCCTATAACCCTCATCTACAAACTGTATGTTATCCTATCTGTTTTTGTAGAATTTATTGTCAATGCCGCCCAAAACAAGAAAAAGGCTTCTAGTGTTGCAAACACAAGGTAGCAGTGAGCCACAGGGTGCTAGCGCACCTCAAGTTCTTGAAGAGGTAGCATGTGTTGCTATTCCTGAGGTACTTGATGATAATGCAGAAATATTCCGAAACCTTTCAATGCATGAAGAGATTTTGAACATGTTGCAGAGTATGAGAGCGGAGTTGCGAGAAGTAAATAAAAATGATAGTTTGGAAGTTGAAGTAAGAGAGATGAAAGGTCAGGAATGAAAGGTTAGAGAGAAAGTTTAGGGGGAAAAAATGAGAGAGCAAGGAAGAGCGAGTTTTATAGGATATGGGAGTGAACTTGATGTGAATGCAATTAATGAAAGCTTGTCAGAGAAACATAGGGAACAAATTTTGTTAAACGGCCACTGACCCACTGATGGGTCAGTTCATTTGCCGCATTTACCTCAGTATCCTAAGGTTTGGAACAATGTCTCAGGATTTCATTCCTGCACCTGCTCCCTTACCCACATTGTCCCCAGTTGCCTATGCTATAAGTCCACCAGCTCACATAGTCAATAGGGACTCCATCCCGATATTCAGGGGGGGAAACTTCAGAACTGATTTGCTAAAGAGAAACCAGGAATTTGAAACTTGGATTAGAGCAATTGAGAACATTACTCGCCCTGCCACAGAAGAGACATTTCTTAGAAATGCTAAGGCTCATTGCAGGGACAAAGCAGATCTTACTGTCAATGGCCCTGCTTTTGATAGGTTTGTGGATTGGGTTTCCTTCAAGACTGCAGGCTCCTATAGATTATTTTACATCGCTTGAGGCACACGTTTATAAGGGTAATCATGACCACCCTGAATCAATTGGTAATCCATAACAGCTTATATGCTGCATGCTCCCCCAAGCTATCCCTCAGTGGCTGCGTGATTTCTTGACTATCAAGGAGGATGAACTCCCTTCAGTAATTGCTGAATTTCTCAACGGATGTTCAACACGAGAAAGGGCATCTGTCAGTATGACCCTTTTCTCCTCAGTCTGAACCAACACCTGCTAGGCAGCTCCAGCTGCAATATCGACGTTATGTCAATGTCACACACACCTTAATGGTGTGAGTTTCACCACCTTAGTAAGCAAAGCACTAATGAATGCCATGCAGCCAACAATGCCACAGCATGTTTTAACTGTAGGCAGCAAGGACATAGCGCAGCCAATTGTCCCTTTCCTGACCGCCGGCACCGACCAACCCCAACCGACGTCGATTACTCGCGGGGGGGGAAATCAGGGCTAACAACAACAGCAGGTGCACTCATTCACTAATCAGGGAGACCAATTGTACCAATTAACATTAATGGATTTCCTGCATTAATTTTTGTTGAAACTGGTTCCGAAGTCACCATTGTAAAGCTCTCAGCTCTGCAACAGATAACTGGTTATTAGAAATATCTATCTACTAAGACAATTTCAGGAGTTTCAGGAGTTCCAGAAGAAGCCTTGTGCGAGGCAACGCTAACGTTTTGCATTTCACCAAAAGGCAGACTTACTCATAGGCTTCTTTGTGTTGAAAATCTAATGTTTCCAGGTGAAACTTTGCTAGGTATGGACAGTGTCAATTTCACATTAGTTTATCATACCAGCCCTCCATCAGCTAACCTTAAAATTAATAAGTGTCACTTGCCAGTGCACTTCACAGACATACAATCACTGCATCTAAGCCTTGTTTCTGTACCAGACGTGTTCACCACAGAGCAAGATGCTTCCGTCGCTAAGTGTACAGCCACAGCGTCATCTCTAAGCACAGTGATTACCAATGACCATGTGGTGTCCACCAACTTTCAGGAGGTTTCATTACCACAGTGTTTAGCTGATGACAGTGTGATTTTTCAGCATGAGGCTGATGACATTCCAGTTGCCATGCTCAGAGGAAGAAAGTAATGACACACTTTTTCGATTGATTCGCCGCATGTTCACGTCTTCAGAATCACAACTATCCCTAGTAAAGTGGGCAAATTTGTAAGGTGTAAGGTCTCTAGGGCTGTTATTGGAGATGCTGCGGTACTGGAAACTGAAGGTGGTTCTCAGTACATTGTTCCAAACCTTGTTACAAGAGTAATTCCACAGAGGGAATGTGATGTTTGGGTTGTTAATCTTAGCATCCTTTAAAATGGTAGCAAGTTAGGTGATGCATATTGTTTGTCAGAGGAAGAAATTAGTATTTGTGAGGGTAGTAAAGCAGGTTCTCTTTTGGTCGAGGAATCCCCAGGGTTGCCGGGCATTTCACAGAATGAGGAATCCCTGGTTGTGCCGGACGAATTTGAACATCCATCCTTTATAGAGGATGAGTTTGACTGTATGATTTCAGCTCTGAAGAGGACCATTTTACCATCTTCCCTGAGGTTGATCTCTCTCCTTCACCTGTATGAGTAGTGTCTACATCTGATGCCCAAACTAATCTTTTAGGTAATAGGGGTTGAGTTATGTCACCCAATAACCACACCCAGGAGCTTCCAGATATAGATCACCTGTTAAGTCATCTCTCCATTGAGGCCATTCCAGGTTGAAGGAAGTGCTATCCACTGCTTTTTAGTGCAGATAAATAAAATATTGGTACAGTACCTGGTGTTCAACACTATATTAACCTCAGAAACCAGGCTCATATGCACACCTCAATGGTGCCTACCACTTTCCACTCACCAGATCATCAAGGCAGAGTGTGATGAAGTGTTAGAGGCTGGAGTAATCGAGCCCAGTATATCTCCATGGCTCTCTCCAGTTGTATTAGTTAAGGAGAAGGATGGTTCAGTGAGGTACTTAATTCTGTTACTACTCCTGATACTTATCCGCCTCCTCGTATAAACAAACTAATAGATGACTTGAGTAGCATGTCTGTCTTTATTTGTTTAGATGCTAGGGCTGCTCATTGGAGTGTGGAGATAAGACCAGATGACCGCCCAAAGTCCACTTTCACTTTTGGGCTTGCATCAGTGCCATCAACTTTTTAGCACACTATGAATGTGATCTTATCTGTATTAAGTAGGCATACTCTTGCCTACCTTGATGTTATATACATTGCCACATTTGATCTCCACCTCCAGCATCTTGATGAGACTTATCTCCTTAGTAAAGCTCGTCTCAAATTGAACCTTGGTAAATGTGACTTTGCCAAGGATAAAATGCTTTGAAGTTTCTGGCAGTGGTATGGCCCCTTATCTATCCAAGGTGACGTGCATAGCTGAGATGAATGTTCCTAGGAATGTCAAAGATTTACGTTTTCTGGGTGCTACAAGCTTTTTCAGAAAGCACATAGACAGCTGTGCTACTTTAGCAGCCCCTTTGATTAGTCTCCTTAAGAAGGAAACACCATTTGTTTGGGGTTAAGAGCAGCAACAAGCCTTTGAGAACTTAAAAGAAAAGCTGATCACTGCACTTATTTTACAACAGCCAGACTTCACCCGCGAATTTGAAATTCATACTGACACTAGCCAGATTGCAATTGGTGCTGCACTATTTCAGTGTGATGATATTGGAATACCTCATGCTATTGGGTACTTCTCTCGCAAGCTTAGAAGTGCAGAATCAAGGTACCCTGCCATTGATTTGGAAGCTTTGGCTGTTGTTGAGGGTGTCTATGGCCGTCGTTTCAAGATCTTCGCAGATCACAGATCTTATGTTTTTAAATGCAAGACGAAGTCTAGGTTTTCACAATACGTTCATGATCTCTCATACTACCAGTATGAACTCGTATAAACAACGTGCTGTCAACCATGTACCTGATTTGCTCTCACAGCCATGTGCTGTAGTCGACATCACACATATGTAGCCTGATAAGCTTAGGGAAGCCCAATTTGCAGATCCTTCGTGGGCTGAGGTAATTTCTTATCTTCAGGAAGAGCATTTGCCAATGAGGTGGCTGCCACAGGCCCTATCCGAGTTTGAATTGTAGCAAGGAGTACTGTACCATATCAGGTACCTCCCAGACCGGACTATTCATCAGATGGTTGTCCCTCAATCACTCAGAGTGCAGGCTCTTAAGTTAGCACATGGGCTTTCTTTAGCTGCTCATCCTGGTGTTTATTGAACATACCTTAATCTCTGGAACATGTTCTATCTTCCAAATATGTTGAAAGAGTCCCGGTTATATGTCCAGGCTTGTGAGACTTGTTAACACCGCAGAGGAAATACTCAGAGAGCTCCGTTAGAGTCCTTACCACCAGCAAGATACCCTATGGAGCGAGTCTCTGCAGATATTACAGACATAGGTTTTAAGCATTATTGACCACCACAGTCGCTATTTGCAGTTAGTTCCCCTCAACTACTGTAACAAACGCCTTCATAGACAATTGGTTTACTCTCTTCGGCCCACCCTAATATTTACTAACAGAAAATGGACCAGAGTTCACTGCTGGCTTCTTCAGAGAAGAATGTCGTAATTTACAGGTTGCTCATCATTTGACCATTGCGTACCATCCGCAGAGTAATGGTATGGTCAAGCGAACCAATAGCATGGTAAAGGATGCTTTGGCTATGCTTGCTGAAAACGAGCCCCACCGTTGGGCCAGGTATCTCTTCACTATGCGTCTGGGGATCAACGCTTCCATCCATCACTCTAAGAATGAATTTCTCTTCTTGTTATTGGGCCAGCACATGTATTCTCCTTTGACTAATACCAACGTAATAGAGTTCGAGCATGATGAAGCCTCTGATTTCCAAGAGAGTATCAGAAAGGCCAGAGATGTAGCGACAGAGACGGCTAGAAACGTGGGCCAGGCATTTTAACAAGGCCTCTAGGGTCGCCTTTTCTCCAACTATAGGTTCCCAAGTGATGAGGCAAATACCTTCATATGTCAGAGAGGGACCTCTTGGTTCCCATTGGGCTGCTCCCTGCCACATTATCAAGAGACATGGACCAGTTTCCTTCTTACTAGAAGATACCTTGCCGCCTAACGCACAACACCATGCTCATGTAAATGATTCAAAGCCTTATGTTTCTCCTCCTCCTCGGCCATCCTGAACCCGAAGATGAACCTGTTGCAGCAACATCCGAATCTCAGGAGAGGACTTCATGGGAAGGCAATGCCGTTAGGGTCCATCAGGTTGGCCGTCCTTGGTCGAAATGACCACCCAACTTGGTGTGATGCTGTTTGATTCCGTCATACCTGGAACCACGTAAGATTGCTCAAAGGATTCTTTAAGGGTCGTTCTGTTATGGTTTAGTTTGTCTAGTGTTCATTTTATTTTTAGCTGTATTCCCCTTTTATTTATTTTGCTATTTGTTGCTTTTATTTTCTTTAAGGTTCGTTTTGCTTTGCTGAATTTGTTGCTGTTTGCATTTAGCTTTTTATCATTTTACCTTTTTTTATTTTTTTATTTTATTCCTATTATGTGCATGTCATTTGATTTCCTGTTTTATGTTCGCCATTTTATAAATTTTAGTATCAACGCTCTTAATTCACTATATTCATTTTTACTAACCTTGTTTTTTAGGCCGAAATGTTTTCATTTTGTCTTAGTTTACCTGATTTTACATTTTATTTCGCATTTAGTCGTATGTTGCTGACTATTTTAAGCTAATATTTCATATTTCATGGTTTATTTTATTGCATTATATTAGTGTACTGAATTTATGAAGTTGATAGTATTGTGTATATTAAATTAAAGCAAACCTTTTGTTTTCCATTCAAGAACTACATACAGTTTATAAACCCATGTAATTTTACTCCCCTTTGAGCAGCCGACTAATTGGGTGAAACTTTTCAGGAGCTTCAGATGCTTCGCCCGGGGCTTCATGGTTGAGCTTGTCGGCCATGAGGTAAGCATTCCTCTGACAACAAGGCCAGGATCCATCAGGATCCACCAGGAGTCCTGAGTGGACAATGCCGGACTTGGCCCTATCCAGGGATGATACCAACCTTTCTGGATTTGTCGCCTTTCCGCGGCCACCTTCGCACTTCTGACCGGGGAAGGAAAGTTGAGGAAAACATCTTCCTGCAACTGAGACCTGAGGAACCCATCTGACTGGAACGTTGCTTCATTAATACGATTGAATTATTTGCACAAGTGTTTGACCGCTCACAATCATCAATAGGCCTGTTCTCTGCTCGGAGACCACCGGAGTACCTGTGTGACCCACTAAATGAGTGGTCACACTGATTTGCTTGACAAAATGATCCGTATGGCAATTTCGCACATACTGTGCATACACTGTATTGTAAGAACAATAAGAGAGTCTGCTCCAAGACACGTTGTTTCCTTCCCTTTTGACCCCATGGAACTTAAGTGATTTGGCGGTGCTCTCACAGAATTTTACTTAAAAGATAAGTAGTTGGTTGCTCATGTTTCGTCCCCTATTATTAGTTTATGCTGTATGCTTGTTCTTTGGGCGCACCATGAATTAGGAGCCATTGTTTGCTCACGTGTTCCCTGCCAATAAATAGTCGTCCATTTATATTGCCTCAGCCGGCCATTTTCCTGTCTTCATTTTCATTTTATTGTGCATTTCACTTATACCTTAATGTTTTAGTTGGTTTAATTGGTTTCATCTACTTTTACAAACGTTTTATCAATTCAGCTTCATATTTTAATACTTCCAGCCTGGTCAGGCTTTCATCTTTGTTTTTATGAATCTTGTGGACTACGGGATCTATGAATGGGCTAGTGAGGCATTGCCACTCACTACCTCCACCTACTACTGCCTCGGCTGACATAGTTTCCATCCCTAAACCAAAGGAGCCAAGATGGCAGAGAGAATGGTACTGAACCGGCTCCAATAGAAGTTGGGACCTCCACATGAACACCTACATGGGTTCACATGGGGTAAGAGCACTGCTCACAGCATGGCCATCTTACCAAGCACTGTCAGGAACACCACATTTGTCATTGTCTTTAAAAGCCTTCTCCAGGTCCAGGAACTGGCGAGCCCGTTTGCCATTCAGGAAATCCTGATCCGCAAGAGAATGGCACTCCACAAGGGGGTCCTTAACCCAGCTCTGTTTAATACCCTCATGTTAAGCATCCTCGACATTCCACTCCTAGTGGGATGCAAGATCATTTCATATGCAGATCTTGCAATTATCTCTGCTGGGAGACGAAATGAGAACCTAACTAAAAAGGCCCAGCGTTGTCTGGACTTGCCGCTCACTACCTCCACCTACCACTGCCTGGGCTGATGTAGTTTCCATCCCTAAACCAAAGGAGCCGAGACGGCAGAGAGAATGGTACTGAACCGGCTCCAATAGAAGTTGGGACCTCCACATGAACACCTACATGGGTTCACAAGGGGTAAGAGCACTGCTCACAGCATGGCCACCTTACCGAGCATTGTCAGCAACACCACCTTTGTCATTGTCTTTAAAAGCCTTCTCCAGGTCCAGGAACTGGCGAGCCCGCTCGCCATTCAGGAAATCCTGATCCGCAAGGTTATCAAAGGCAGACTGCTTGCCTGGATTGGTGACTTTTTGGAAAAGAACTGCCAGAGTGAAGTTCCAATGTCACCTTTCCAGGCATTTGCCCATGGAGAATGGCACTCCACAAGGGGGGGTCCTTAGCCCAGCTCTGTTTAACCCATTGCAGACGGAGATAAATTTGCTTGCCCAGCCTCCAGGATAGGTTTTATTTTAGAGAGCGACCGCTTGAAGCAATATAATTTGATGCATCCCAATCTCTTTCAGTCATTCATTGTAAAACTAGAGCGGTTTTTGTGTTTTATTTTTTTGTGTTTTATTGAGTTTAGAGACATGTGCCATATGACAGGCTCTATCAGTGCTGCAGTTGACTAAAATTGTAGTATATTATCCGTATTAGCTCATTATTTTCTTTATACTCAATGTGATAGAAGTATTGCTGTTTTATGGGAGGACAAAAGGCAACTTTATTTTTTTGTATTTTTGTGCTGTCATGAACGAATACGAAACATATAACCACCTACAATAAAGATAACAAGAAGAGGTAGGGAAGAGGAATGAAACCTGTGCTTGTGACTGTGAGTGCCACAGTGAAAGGCATCCATATTGGCACAAGAGCACATTTTAGACACTGGGTATGGATTGAGTCACCTTCCTCTTCTCGTTCTGCCTGCACATCCTTCATCGGCGGTACTTTAGAGCAAGGGTTCATCAACTTAGTGTGTGCCATCGCTCTATAGAGACAGTGCTTGCTAGAGACCATGGATGGGTGCCATTCAAGGCTCTCTCACCTGCTGGTGCTAGGAAAAAGTGGTGCCATCTAGGTTTTGGACGTTAAGCTTGCACGATATTACAGTAATTATAGTAATTATGACTGCAGTAGCCATCATCACTCATTCCTTTTTCATAGCAAAATAAAATAGCACAGTGATCCAAAATCCCCGAACGTCATGTACGTCATGACGCCCGTCGTCAGGCTAAAGCTCCTAAGTCATGTATGTCATGACACCCGTACGCAATAGGTTAATACCCTCATGTTAAGCATCCTTGACATTCCACTCCTAGTGGGATGCAAGATCATTTCATATGCAGATCTTGCAATTATCTCTGCTGGGAGACGAAATGAGAACCTAACTAGAGAGGCCCAGCGTTGTCTGGACTTCATATCTGAGGAATGCCGTAGAGTCGGGCTTAAGATATCAGCAGCCAAATCGAAGGCAATGGCGCTGAAACACGATGTCCACGACCAAAGACTGTGAGTCCAAGGGTTAGAACTAGAGTGGGTTCACATCATCCAATACTTGGGGGTATGGGTTGACGAGAACCTCTCCTTCTGCTCTGAGATTAAATATCTCCTAGACAGGACCAAGGCAAGACTCTGTCATGAGAGCCCTATCAGGGCGGCGCTTAGGGGCTGGGCACTGTGTACTAAGATCCTTCTATGTGGACGCTGTCAGTCCCATTGTGGACTACGCCTCCGTCGCCCTGATTACGGTCAAGCCTGGACTCAGGAAAAGGCTTGACATCATGCAAAACGAGTCTGCCAGGATCATTATGGGTGCCCCTGGGTAGACTAAGGTTACCAACCTCCTCTTGGAGGCCAATCTTTTCCCCCTGGACACCCGGATTGATCAGATGGCGGCCCAGTTCTTTGCCAAAGTTTTACAGTCCCCACCAGACTCGCAGCTAAGACAGAAAGTGCAACTTCGGCTTGCACAGAACCAAGTATCACACAGCCAGGGTGCTGATATGCTTTGAGCTCAAGGAGACACTACTGGTTAAGGGCATGGACCTCCCCCACCCTGACTATGTCACAGCCCCGCCATGGGCACAATCCTTGATAGCATTTTCTGTCATGCGCTTATCAAGGAGAAAGACACAGTATTAACCGCCTCTGTTAAGGGATGAAGCGGAGAGGAATATCGCAGCAATCACTCCGCCGGGTAGTAAAACCTATTTCATGGATGATTCTGTAGACCCCATCATCTGCACTGCAGGCGCCGATTTTGCAGCAAGGGGTATAACGAGAGCTATGCGGGTATCTGACAATGCCTCCTCGCTCCAGGCAGAGGCAGTCGCTATTATGGGAGCCCTAGCCCATGCAGCCCAGACGGACAGGCAGATTCTAGGGCCACCATTGACAGCCTGCAACAAAGCACACCCCTTGATAACGTTTATCTTCTGACCACGATTCTCACCATTGCTCAGAGAATCCTGGATCAGGGTAGATCCATTGTCATAAACTGGATTCTGAGGAATGTTGATTCCAACTTAGCTGACAGGTTGACAGAGGAAGGAGGCGTCCAGAGAAAGAGAGACCTTGGAGGCGTCCAGTGCTGGTTTCGCTTTGGGCGGTGCTTCCTTCCTCTTAGGAGGGGGGGGGGAGCCCTTACCCCTTTGTTCTGCCCCCAGACATAAGTGCCTGGAGGGGCAGGAACAAAGTCTGGTCGTTTTGCAAAGATCTCTTGCCACCGAAGAGCCTCTTCCTTTCTAACGGAACATCCGAGGCTCCAGGCGTGGTGTTATTTCGGCTTTACAGAGCAAGTAGCCTTGTGGTGTCTGTACTTCTGGTACGTGAAGCATCGGAGCGGGTCTGGGACATATGTCCTGAGTCTGTAGGAGCCCCAATTGCCAAGGTCCAAGGACGCAACTGGAGCTCCCTCCAAACTGACCAGGACTTGCCTGGTTGGGTGCTTCCCTTTCGAGAGTCGAGAAGCTCCCACCACCTTGGAATGAGCGGTGATGACCTCAAGGTCATACATCAGAGGGAAGCCTAGAAGCACCATCTTGGACTTTCTCTCTTCGGGAGTCAGGCCCAACAGGCTCACCTTCTGCCCATCCAGGAGCTTGTCAGTCTCCTGGAGGAAAGTGAGGGTGGCTTGGTCCTTTGGAATGATTATCATGCTATTGTCTCAGGCAATTCTAATCGTCAGACGGCACTGTCTCTGGGTTTCTAGAGCCCATACCATTTGGTAGGCATTGTCGAACCCTTCCAGTTTAGGAGGAACCAGCTGTAGACTCGCCCTCCAAGTCCGTAGCCGGCCGAGGCCGTTTGTTGCCTGTCCTCCGAACCGACGCCGGAGTTTTGCCAGTGGGACCAGTAGGGTTGGAGGGTCCTGTCTGGCTTCCATTTTTTGTTTAACTCCTCGTCTGGACCGACACCAGAGATTTGTCAGAGCCTGGGGTTGGTTTGAAGGGTCCAGCCCAAGGGTCTTGGGTGGGTTTTCTCTGGACCGACGTCAGAGCCGTACCCATTTTTTTCCTTTTATCATCAAAGCCCTCGAAAGGGTCCAAGGTGACAGCCGTTATCATCTTCATGCAAGGTCAACAGGGGTGTCAGTCATGGATTTAATTGATGTAAATGCCATATGAGGAGCGGTTCAGTTCATCCTCCCACACCCCCACCCGCCACAGAGTCCAACAAAGGGAAGTTCTGAATTGAGACCATGCTCAGAAGCCACAGGGGTGGTGGGAGGATATACGCAACCCCCACCTCGCGATAATGGTACTCGCAAGACCATACGATTGCCTGCAAGACAGTTGCTGCTTGACCCTAGCCTAGCTCGAAGGAGAAACCAGCCAATTGACCTAACCGAGTCGAAATCAGGCCACCCGTCTTGCTGGAATAGAGGACCAAAGAGGCATGTTGCTAGCCGCAGGGCGTACTCATACACGACATCGCTCAACCTCCAGGACTCCCGTCTCCCAGCGCACAGGGGCGCCACGCACGGCAAACACATGGGCAGATGTTAGCCCCCTTGGGGGAAGGACCGGGGGGGGGGGGGGGGGGGGGGCGACCCCACCTACTAGTTCAGCACCTAGGAACGCTTAGTCATCCCTCCTCAGAGAACCCGCCACTGGAAGGTCACCTCAACAGGACGGAGAGATTGGCCAAATCCTGAGCGGGCTTGTACAAGGATATATTTATAAACATATATATACATATATACATATATATATACATATATAGAGTAAAGGCAGTGAGATGCCAAAAAGTGCCACAGTATAAATGAAGGAAAACATTGAGTTATACCATCTATTATAGTGATTTGCAAGTATATTCAGACATCTGAGGATGTCTAAATATATTTCTAATATAAAATCATACCATCCAAGCAAACCAACAGAAAATTAGTCAAATATCGCTTAATGCTCCCATAGATACCACGTTAACACCAATGCCAAGGGTCAAAGGTGATCAACTACCTTTCAACATCTGGCCCGAGTAAAATCCATTCCTAGTTCGTGAGTACATTACACTATAGAATCACATATGTTATGTTTCCAGTGTTCATAAATCTAATCATGCAACCACACTGAATATCAGTCTGGGAAATTATTCGTAATGAAAGCCCAACACAAGATATGGCATCACCAATGGTCAAGGTCACACTAGGACACTCAAACGGTTTAGGTACCAACTAGTAATTACCTCTTCTAATTGTTGCCAGATATATGTATACCATTACCTACTATATATATTTAAACAAATTATAATGCATGAGCACATTATAATTTACATGCGTGTGTGTGCATGCATGGACAATGTTATGTATGGGTGCTGTGTGCATACACACAGGCGTATACATACACTTGGAGTATGTGCATAATTGCTTATTTGTATATATATATGTGTCTACGCTGTGCATTCGAGGGCACAATTTATATATAGTAACGAATATAAGTGCGGGCACGGGAGCGCACATAACCATGCAAACATGCATTTTTGTGTAGGCCCTGCACATATACATAAACAAATGTCCATTCTCACATGAGTAGACCAGAAGGTCGTGAGATAGATCGGGGGATACTAAGATCTCCTAATAACATGCGAGACTAACTCAAACATGTTATTGAGGCTTAATGCTAGCCTCCAGACTAAAATTACTCCCCCCAACATGCACAAGGCCGACAGGTGGGGGTATCAGGCCACACCCCTCTTAAATATGATTTCCCAATCAAGAGAACTGCCCTCATTCTCTGGAAGCGAAGGAGCCCCTGGTCACAGCAGCGATCAGGTTGGTTCCGGAGCAGAGGGTGCTAAAAATATCTGGTTAGACCCAGGCCGCCTAAAGATGATGAATTTATGCACATACAATGTAAGCACCCTGAGAACTGAATCTGATCTTTTGACATTGCTTGAGGAACTTTCATTTATTAAACGGGATATTGTAGGGCTTTCTGAAGTTAGGAGACTAGGCGAAGAGCAGAAATTACTAAATGATGGACACTTATTATATTGGCGAGGTAAACCCTTGGATAGCAACCAAGAATCAGGAGTAGGTTTCTTAGTTCACAAGCGACTCGAAAAGAATGTTAGGAAATTCTACAGTGTGAACGAAAGAGTAGTTTCTGTAATACTGAAACTAAACAACAGATATAGCCTAAAAATTATCCAAATGTACGCTCCTACCAGCAGTCATAGTGATGAGGAGATAGAGAGCTTCTATGAAGATGTGCAAGCAGCTACCGATAGAGCAAAAACCCATTTTACCGTGATTATGGGTAATTTTAATGCCAATATAGGAATAAGGGAAGATGGAGAAACCTCGATTGGGAAACATGGAATAGGCACCAAAAATGAGAGAGGACAAAGGCTGATAGAATTCGCTGAAGCTCGATCCCTTAATATTATGAATACATTCTTCGAAAAGAGACCTGTGAGGAAATGGACATGGAAATTACCATCCGGCATTAAAAACAAAATTGACTTCATAATTACCAATAGGCGCGACATTGTACAAGACGTAACCGTTATCAATAAAGTAAATGTCGGTAGCGACCATAGACTGGTCAGAAGTAAAGTTACAGCTAAGAAGGGAATGAAATAAGCTCACACAGAAGCCTCGCGTTAATCTAATCAACATTAAGAATAGGGCGACGGAATTCAGTATCAACATCCGAAACAAATACACAGCTCTCGAAGATCTTGACATGGACCAAATGAACTACTAATTCAGTGAGATATTAACGGAAGCTGCACTTGAAATAGGGGGTAAAGACGAAAAAGAAAAGTTCAGTAAGCTTTCGGTAGAGACAAAAGAGCTTATGGAACAGCGTAGGGACATGAAAATAACATCAATTAGAGACAAGATAGAATCAACAGAGCTGACTAAGACGATAAACAAGAAGAAAGAGGATGTACGCAAATTTAACATACGAAAAATTAACGAAGCTCTGCTTGCCGGCACCAGCCTTAAG
>NW_028234439.1:10283892-10286392 GCF_977035675.1 Penaeus japonicus
TGAAATTAATAAGAAACAAAGCTATAATTTCCTTTCACTAGTATATGTATGACTCTAAAATATCTATATCAATTAATATCATATGCATTTTGTGCTTGTCTGCCTTACAAGACCTTATCTCTTCCACTAAAGGCATTTTTTGTGTTGTCAGATTGCTTCTGCACTGCATTTATTCCTTAAGTTGTGTAACTAATGCATCATACCAAATAACAATTAGTACCACTTTGCTAAGATATCATACATATATCATACCATAAGTCAAGAAAATAATAGAAAATACATCTAAAGATACCCAGTTCTGGCACAGCAACCTAAGATGTGTCCTGTCTCAGAAGGATTTGAGTTAAAACAGAAGAGTCAAGTTAGCTGATATTTACATATGCACAATTCATTATATGACATCCAGTTAAGAAAATATGTCAAATGCACACCCAGTCCTCAGTGAACATAAAAAAATGTGGCCTGTCTCAGACGGGTTAAGGTTAGTCAGGTTAGCTGATATCATCATATGAACAATAGAATCAGCCATAGCCTAAAGCTTCTTCTAAATGACCAAACAGTCTACAAGTACAAGTGAGTAGGTTGCTTATTATGCTTGAGGCAATTTACCAGACAGTGACCAGTAGTGTAACATCATTGCCAGACATACAAAGTTATATTTGGAGCCCCAGTTATTGTCAGTTACTCAAGTTTTGATCAAAGCAATCATTGAATATTATGATTATCCCTTCACCCACTTAACCCGTTAACGACGGATGACAAGATAACACATCTAGTGGTTTTTGGGCTACACGACGGGGACGCGTTACTTTGTCCAGCCCGGGGCGCGGGAGGAGCCAGCGCGCAGTGCTGGCTCGCGGCCAGTGCGGCCGAGAATCCCGACGCGTTAGGCTTATGCGTTTAAGAGTCCTGGAATTTTGGTCTATTTAAGCCGGATTGGCCCCGTCGGGAACGGGTTAAGATCAATGGTCAAGATCCTCTGTTACACACCATGATTATCATAATATACACAGTCCAATTGGGTCCCTCCTCTTAGTCCCATCAAGCCTTGACTGGACACCATGTAGACAACAGGACAAAAGTGCCCACAGAGAGTGAAGTGCCTGATGACAGACAAAATCCTGGTAGCATTACTGATCATGTGGACAGGGCTTAACCCATTGCAGACACTGGCAGTGCTGGCTAAAAATTAAAGGCAAAGGGAAAGTTTTTTCACCACCCTCTTGGTAGCGCAGACTAGCCTGAAGAATATTTTTCCGTAAATCCATCACAAAATATAGGTAATAAGGTAATATTGAAAATGTTGCCTAACCCACTGGTCGCGGTTTTAAATAAATATTTGTGCAGTAGGATGGCTGTATGACTGACTCTGCCTATGCAGCAAATCATGCCATACGCTGCTAATGGATTAAGCCAATAATATCGGGTGACTTTTTTTTTTATAAACAACGCAGGAGCTCTGGTCTGACGACAGGCATCATGAAGTTCGGGGATTTTGGATCACTGTGTTATTTTATTGTGCTATGAGTAATGAGTGAGTGATGATGACAATTGCAGTCATAATTATTATAAATGCCGTAATATTAACCCTTTCCCGACGGGTGCACTTTCTACGCGAAGTCCCATATGCCGGGCGATTGCAATATTGCATTGAAATCGTCACAATAGCATGACGCCCCGGAACGGGAGTTTTTGGCTGTGTCACACGGGTGTGACGCACCGTCGTCATTGGGTTAACTAAAATAGGTTTCACCTAACATCCAAAACCTAGATGGTACCACTTTCTTCTAGTACCAGCAGGAGGGAGCCTTGAATGTCACCCATCTACAGTTTCTATCAAGCACTATCTTTATACAGTGATGGCACATAGCAAGTTGCCGACCTCTTGCTCTAAAAGTACTGCAGATGAAGGATGTGTAGGCAGAACAAGAGGAGGAAGGTGACTCAAACCATGCCCAATGTTTACAATGTGGCCGTGCCATGCCTTTTACTGTGGCATTCACAGTCATAAGCACATTTCTTTCCTCTTCCCTACCTTTCATATTATATTCATTGTGGATGCTTATATGTTTCAGATTTTTTTATGACAGTACATAAATACAAAAAAATAAAGTTGCTTTTTGTGCTACCCTAAAACAGCAATACTTCTATCACACTGAGTACAAAGAAAAAAATGAGCAGATATGGACCCTAAACTACCATTTTATTCAACTGCAAAGTTGATAGAGCCTGAGATATGACAGATATAAGTCTCTCAATACAGTATAACACAAAAAAATAGTTGAGTTATGTTGCGTGAAGCTGCCTCGCTCTGAAATAAACCCCAAATAAACCCCATTGATAGAGCCTGAGATATGACAGATTTAAGTCTCTCAATACAGTATAACACAAAAAAAATAGTCGAGGTATGTTGCGTGAAGCTGCCTCGCTCTGAAATAAACCCCATCCTGGAGCTTGTGTAATCAAATCTATCTTGATGGCAATGGGTTAAAAAAGGAAA
>NW_028234439.1:10308892-10313892 GCF_977035675.1 Penaeus japonicus
GAGACAGAGACAGAGACAGAGACAGAGACAGAGAAAGAGAAAGAGAAAGAGAAAGAGAAAGAGAAAGAGAAAGAGAAAGAGAAAGAGAAAGAGAAAGAGAAAGAGAAAGAGAAAGAGAAAGAGAGAGAGAGCGTCTTTGGGGGGAGATGATCTGTCTCTTGTTCTTATGACCCGTTTTGGTGGTGACACTGACAACTTTCGCTTTCCCTGGCTCAGGCCATTTGACTAATGGATACAGCTGAAGGGACCAGAAGCGAACTATTGCATGCGACATAGCAAGGAAAATACATATACATTTAATGGGTAATGAAGATGAGATGGAGGGAGATGTCAACAGATACATCCTGTTACAACATTTAAAGTCTTGTTGGGTAAATGAAGAAATTTAATGGTGCTTTTGGTCTGACAAACGTGTGGGTGTGTCAACTGTGACCAGGTGAAGGTCTTGGCAGGAAGCAGGTGTGGGACAGTACATCTGCTAGTCGCTAAGGAACAAGTTGTCTTAAGGAATTAATATTGCAATTAAATAACAGTAGTAGTCAGGGGAATCAGTAGTTTACAGAGAGAGAGAGGGGGTGGGGAGAGCAAGAGAGAAGGGGGGGGGGTGAGAGAGTGAGAGGGGAGTGGAGAGAGAGAGAGAGGAGGGGGGTGGGGGGTGGAGAGAGAGAGAGAGGGTGTGTGATGGATGTCTTAGTCTGTTGGAACTAATAACCCATGCAAATAAGGTATTTGATGCCAGACATAGGGTGTATACAGTTCAGGTTTATTCCATAACGCAGATAGTCTGACGTTATGGTACACGATAGATATATACACTACAGCAAAATGATTACAGTAATAAACACAATCACAACACGTATAAACAGGCGGTCTTGGTACTTGGGAAGCCAACTATATGTGAATTATCTGTTCATCAAAGTTGACCTGATCTGACTCGGCGATTGACTTGGTAGTTAGAGTGTAATCTTCATATAATATTTGTATAATGATCTATTTCTGTATTTGATATATATAAGTCTACTGCGTCTGCTTGTGAGACCGTCGTCTCTCTCTTAGCCAAACATCGGGGCAGGCCCGGAATAATTATAAAATAAATGACCTGTTTGGCGGTCGTTGTGATTAATGAAAGAAAGACATACCCAGATCTCATTGTGGAAGTGGGCCACGGTAGACTCGGTAAATGGGGTGAAAAACCGAATCTTGTCCTCAAATGGTTAATTTTCTTTAACAGAGGAAATGCTGCAAAGCCAAGATTGATAATAAAAAATGAAAGTGGCTAAAAATTGAAATGAAATCCAAAAACATTATCAATATCGAGAGTTTACAGTCGTCATCATAACAATCAATCAGATAGGCTTGGGGATGAGGGATCAGTAGAAAGGATATGGTTGAGGTGAGAAATATATTGCAAGTAACTATCCACTAGATATTCAGCAAAATAAGGGCAGAATTTTTGTGGGTGGCACACGTCGTTCTACCGAGTCACTGAATATTCATTTTATGTCATGACAATCTAGTTGCAGTGTCAAAGTGTGTTTGTGAAAAGAAAGATAAGAATAGTTAATGTAATAGTGTGAAGGGTAGATGGTGTATCTACAGTGAGTTATGTGTGTGTGCATTTCGCAAAAGATGTTAAGGCCAGACGAAACAGCTGGAATGGTAAAATGTACTCAAAAAATAATTTTCTATTTTTTCACACATTTACATCGCAAAAGTATCTAAGAATAAAGTTTTGGCCAGGAAATATCTCAAAACATATGGCAAGATTGTTTAAAGGGACGCGAGGACGCGGGGCGGCGGCCATTTAAATGTCTGGGTGAAGTCTAGCTCTTATGTTATTATTTGTTGTTTTGGTTTGATTTTCCGTGCTTATGTGTGGTGGGATGCGGCGATTTGACACCTCTGTGGTGCGATAATGGTTATTGAATCTCGCCTTCTCCTCGACAAGTACAAACTTGCCTCAGTTACCCGATAAGATGTATGTGTGTGATCTCCATCCTACTTGTGTCTTTTACCAGAATTTACTCGTGTTTAAGCGATGCTTTTTGGTAGATTATTCATTCTACCATTACGGCAACCATGGGTCATTCCAAAAAGCAGAAAATGAAGATGAAGAAGCTTACAGAAGCTGATGGAGGAGAGAGGCGAACAGAGCAAGGCGGAGGAGGAGGAGGAGGGGGGTCGACCAGCTGATAGCACCACAACACACGTCGCCACACACCCACCAGCTCAACCTAGTGCATTTTTTGCAGTACATATTACATATATGTGTAGTACATATTTGTTGTACACATGTATAAAAATAAATCGAATCGTGCGATAATTACCATAGATATGTCATACTAAAACTTTAAACTCATTGATCTCAGAACATCAAAAATCAACTTCAATGCGTAGCTGTGCACAGAAAACTTCATGGATCTCAATGAAAATCACCATACTTATACATTTTAGGTGTATCTACATTTTTACGGATGGGTTTTTAGAAATATTGAAAAACAATGGTTCGGGAGCGGTATTTCGTTAAAAAAGTGACGTCATTATTTACATAAAATTGCGACAGCGGTATCTCACGAACTATAACGAATTTAGCAAAATGCTCCGTGTTTATGTTCATATGTTATTCAACTACTACCATGCCAAAATTGGTACCTCTAGAAAGAAAACTACAATTTACGTTAATTTTTGACGTCACAACGTCATAAACTAAAAAGTTCTACGTTTGCCATATTATCAGAAACTAGATTTTAAGCAAATTGCAACAGGTTTGAGGAAAAAATATTGAAAACTTTTTTTTTATGAATATTTTTTACCGAGCTGTTTCGTCTGGCCTTAAATCGCATAAAGAATAAATTATATAAAGCTCAGTAAAATGATTGTATTGATGAAATAATAACATCTCGATTTACTTTACATGACTATAACGGTAAAAATATAATAAAACGGTAATGATGAAATTAGAATAAAAATAATTCACTTAGTAACAGAGAATTTTATGCCATGACAATCTAGTTGCAATGTCAAAGTGTGTTTGTGAACAGAAAGATAATAGTTAATGTAATAGTGTGAAGGGTAGATGGGGTGTATCTACAGTGAATTATGTGTGTGCATTTCGCAATAGGCAAATCCCATAATGAATAAATGATATGCTATGTAAAATGATTGCATTAATAAAATAATAACATCTCGATTTACTTTAGATGAAAATATAATAAAAATATAAGAATAGATAAAGTAAGTCACATAGTAACAAAGAAAAACGTTTTAAAAAACAAATAAAATGTGTAACAAACGAAAAAAATATTACAAAAAAGTATATATATATGTAAATTGTTTATTTAACACATTCATGAAAATAGACAAGTCCGATCATTGCAACATGTAACATTTTCCATTAGTGAGATTATGAATGACCGTGAATGACATGCTAGAGTACGAAATGACCTAGGCAAGTGGCCTAATAGTTTTTCTTTTTAAATAAATCCAAATATATACATATACATATGCTTATTAAAATACATGCAGTATTTGTTAAAGAAAAAAAATGTTCCTGAAATTAAGACAATGATAATACTTTCATAATAATTGGCTTGTACAATAAATTCAATCTCGTAAATTATGAGAGATTCGCACCAGACATATGCGAATAATGATATAAATAATGTTAATGATGAAACTAATCCGAGTTGGAAATATATGTGCAAATCTGATCCCTCAAATAGTCAGCACGCAGTGTGTATATAACGTCTTACATACAACCCTAGCATCTCTGGCTCTATAACGGGAATAATTTTTACGTCTAAATTGCGTTCGACAATTGAGGTTATAGCTTTAGTATAATTGACATGCGCGATACACGAAGAAAAATGAAGTTCGGATTCGTCAAGTTAAGGAGACAATTGAAATTAGACAAAATTCAAATAAACTGAGAATGAGATGTAGCTAATTAGTATAAATAATATAAATCATACACTTAATAATTTCCATGAAAAATGATCATAAGAAATATTTTGAATAATTATGTCTATTTGAATAAATAAACTTCTAAAAAGTGAGGATAAATAATACACTTAAGAATTAATATCAGTGATTAAACGCAATGCAGAAAGATACCTTTCGTTAAATACACGTTGAGAAAAAAAAAAAAGGGAGAAATGGGGATTATTAAGAGTGAAATAGATAGAGAAAATATGGGGAAATTGAGACATGGGGGACAACACTTCCACTGACCTACCTTGATTTCATTGCCTGACGTGGTATATTGCACTACTGTGATCATGGAGGCGGATTTCTTACTGCTAGCACCAGTTTGTGAGGGTTTTTCCATCCCATTTCTGATACCAGTTTGTGAGGGTGAGCAGAATGGATCCCACTGTGGCCACCAGTTTGTGATGGGTGCCTTAGTCTGTTGGAACTAATAACCCACACAAAATAGGTAGTTAATGCCAGACACAGGGTTTATACAGTTTATACAGATTTATTTGTTAACGCAGATGGTCTGACGTTATTGTACACAATAGATAATACACACTACAACGCACTGTAGCGCAGTCGATCCTGGTCTATCTGTAAGTTCAGTTCAGTTCAAAGAGATTTGTGGAGATGTTGCTTCGCCCGAGCTATATGCATGAGGCCGGGCCGGCCTCTACCAGCTTTAAGTGCTGACTCATCTGATCATTAATTGAATGCTTACTGTGGCGGTCGGATTGCCTGTAAGCGCTCCAGTTGACAGGCGTCCAGCGCGCCACAATGTTCACAGTGTCGCTCATTATGCCCAATGGTGGGTATGATATGCCATGCACAAGGATAGCCTATTCTCAGTCTATTCTTGTAGAGAGTAACAGCGACTCATAGCCTGTGGTGTCCACCTACCTGCCCTGCAGCCATCGTTTTATACCTTAGCAGTTCCCAGCTAGAATGCACCACAAGATCACTCAAGGTTTCTTCCCGCCTTCCTCTGCCAACCTGTCAGCTAAGCCATTCCCTTTAACTGACTAAAA
>NW_028234439.1:10331392-10343892 GCF_977035675.1 Penaeus japonicus
AGATGAGAGAGGATGGGAGGGACGAGGGAGGATGCGAGGAACGAGAGAGGATGCGAGGAACGAGTGAGATGATAAGAACGAGAGAGAATGCAAGGGACGAGAGAGGATAGTAGGAACGAGTGAGATGATAGGAACGAGAGAGGATGGGAGGAAAGAGTGAGGATGCGAGGTACGCATGAGATGATAGGAACGAGAGAGGATGCGAGGAACGAGTGAGATGATAGTAACGAGAGAGAATGCAAGGAACGAGAAAGGATGCGAGGAACGAGAGAGGATGCGAGGAACGAGTGAGAATGCGAGGAACGCGTGAGATGATAGTAACGAGAGAGAATGCAAGGAACGAGAAAGGATGCGAGGAACGAGTGAGGATGCGAGGAACGAGTGAGATGATAGGAACGAGAGAGAATGCAAAGGACGAGAGAGGATGTGTAAACACCCTGTGCCACCGGTGCCATCAATGTAAACAGCTTGCTGGCCACGGTTGTAACCCACCACTGAGAGCAGTTGTTATAACCACTCGATGCCCTGGTTGTAGGTCGGTGGATAATCAGACAGACGTTCACGTGCCATGGTCTTTATTGTGGACTCTAATACACTAGACCCTGGCCGAAGGCCAGAGGTCAGAGCGGCTTGCTCTAGTCTGTCTGTCTGACCTCTCTGTCCTGATCTGTCTGTCTGTCTGATCCTTACATGTCCTTAAGTAGGGCTTCCGTTAGCAAACACAGCTGCCTAGAAAAGCTTGTGTTCCGAGGCGGAAACGAACACAGGAAGCAGGATGCGTCAGGTCAAGACACACTGCCATCGATATTGCATTGAATTAAGTAGTCATACATGATCAATGTCTTATGTCACACAATATCAATACCAGTGCCTTACAGGATGCGAGGAACGAGAGAGGATGAGAGGAACGAGTAAGGATGCGAAGAACGAGTGAGATGATAGGAACGAGAGAGAATGCAAGGGATGAGAGAGGATACGAGGAACGAGTGAGATGATAAGAACGAGAGAGAATGCAAGGAACGAGAGAGGATGAGAGGAACGAGTAAGGATGCGAGGAACGAGTGAGATGATAAGAACGAGAGAGAATGCAAGGGATGAGAGAGGATACGAGGAACGAGTGAGATGATAAGAACGAGAGAGAATGCAAGGGACGAGAGAGGATAGTAGGAACGAGTGAGATGATAGGAACGAGAGAGGATGGGAGGAACGAGTGAGGATGCGAGGTACGCATGAGATGATAGGAACGAGAGAGAATGCAAGGAACGAGAGAGGATGAGAGGAACGAGTAAGGATGCGAAGAACGAGTGAGATGATAGGAACGAGAGAGGATGCAAGGGACGAGAGAGGATGGGAGGAACGAGTAAGGATGCGAAGAACGAGTGAGATGATAGGAATGAGAGAGGATGCAAGGGACGGGTGAGGATGGGAGAAACGAGTGAGGATGCGAGGAACAAGAGAGGATGCCAGGAACGAGTGAGATGATAGAAACAAGAGAGGATGCAAGGGACGAGAGAGGATGGGAGGAACGGGTGAGGATGCGAGGAAATGGGAAAGGAATGTGGAATGAAGGAAAAGGGAAATGGACAGCAAATTAAAGGTCGCAGAATGGGGTGCATGTCACGGGAAAGGGATAAAAATTGCAGTAAGAGGACATGAGCGAGACGAAGGGAGGGTTTCAACCTTGCATTCTCTCTCTCTCTCTTTCTCCTTTTTCGTTCGCCAATTAAGTAAATGCGAGTTGCGCTCACTGGTGTAGGTGTTGCATTATATTTGCGTATATTTTGAACGAGCGATACGGTAGTTACACCTCGTTGATAGTTTTACTTGAATAAACTTTCGAAAGCGTACATCTTACAAATATATTGTAGGATGTAGAATGCGTTATATGCATTTTATTGAAACGTCGGTGACTGATCCCCCTCGTGGCAATGCCTAATTTCAACTTTAAAGAAAAAGAAGAAGAAGAAGAAGAAAATACAGCTTGGAATTCATTCTGCTACACTTTGTTTTCTAGTTATGATCATACTAATTATTATCAATATCATTATTATCATTATTATAACAAAAGTAATCTTTGGAACGATCAACATTAGTGTTGGAGTAACAATAGTTATAGTAAACCACAATAATAATAATTATGATATAAGTTATGATACTTCCATCATTATTACTATTTATGAGGATAATCATCATGATACTACCATAATGCTAATGATAATAGTAACAGTAATAATAATAATAACTTCATTGATAACAATAATGAGAGTTAGCTTTTAAGAACATCTAAGGCAAATAGAAGCATGCCAGAGTAACGGAAGGGGGGGGGGGGCAGTTGATGAACTACGGAGTTATGATAAAAACATAAATTATACATAAATTTAGTATCAGTGTTAGTATATTATAAATCATACAACTACATAAATAATTTGAAACAACAGAAATCATAGGTAGGTGACGAAAATTTCACACTATGATGCCAAGAATATGAGCTTCTAGAGGTCGTGAGCCATGACAATTATCCCACAAATTCTGCAATTTTCTTTTTAATACAATGACTGTGTTTATACTGAATTATGTTGGTCAGATTCTTGTGCTGATTTTCACAATGGCCACTTGCTAATAAAGTTTCTTCCAACAATCATTATATGCTGACTACCAGCTGCGATAGCGGTTTTTGGCAACCTAAGGTAACGCAATGTTACCAGGTGAGGAAAGCACCTACACAGGGCCATCCTTTTAAAGCCTATTGATGTTTTAAAGGTCCTCAACTGTACGAGTTGGACAAATTTAAGAGGTGGCTAGTTCATGAATTTAAAGTTTTACCCGAGTGGCCTATACATGAAACTGTCATGTGCAAAGAATCTACTAATAGTTGAAGAGTTATGCGTTGAGAGTGGACAATGAAGCAGGCCGAAGACATGACACATACGAAAAAACAAGGTCAAGTCGAGTAGAAAGGTGGGACACTACATCCGGTACAACCTTTGATGTCACATGACCTCGCCCTGCACTGCCATACCTCAAACAGTTAAAGCACAATTGGTGGCTGGCCATGATCTTCCTACATTGGTGCACTGGAAGGAATCTGAACAACATACAGATGGGAAGACCATAGTCGTCAAAGCACAGCCGACACACGACTTATTTTGAGCCCTATGTTGGCTTTGCTAAAGTTATGAAACCAAACTCTTTCTTTGGACTTCGACTCATAGCTTCGCTTCTTAAACCTGAAGTATTCTGATTCTCTTTTGGATCTTCCTTGTCCTTAATCTTATGAGATGTTGAAGCAAACATGCTCTTAGTCTTACTCAAGTTATCTACTTCATCTTACAAGAACTCCTTGAGTTGCAATATATTCTGCAGTTGCAGTACATTCTGTTCCTTTTTGCTGGTCTTTGGGTTTGAATTGTTTCACCGATCTAATCTGTATTATCAAAATTCTTCGTTATTTTAACTACAAGGAATGGGCTGTTAACCAATTGCAGATGGGAATAGATTAGCTTGCCTAGTCTCCAGGATTTGTTTTATTTCAGAACAAGGCTGCTTCACCCAATATACACTGACTTTTCCCACTCTCTTTGAGTCACTCAGTAAACCTAGAGCCATATTTGTCTTTGTCCTTTTTTGTGTTTTATTGTATTGAGAGCCTTATATGTCATATCACATGCTCTATCAATGCTGCAATTGGCTAAGATTGTAGTGTAGGGTCCATGTCAGCTCATTATTTTCTTTAGACTCATTGTGATAGAAACATTGCTGTCTTATGGGAGGACAAAAAAAAAAAAAAAAAAAAAAATAAAAAAAATCGTATTCGTGTACAGTCGTGAACGAATGTTAAGAATATAACCATCTACAATGAAGATAACATGAAGAGGTAGGGGAGAGGAAGGAAACCTGTGCAAATGACTTTGAGTGCCACAATACAAAGCAGCCCAGCTGTCACAGACAGATTGTAGACACTGGTCACCTTCCTCTTCTTGTTCTGCCTGCACATCCTTCATTGCTGGTACTTAAGAGCAAGAGTTCGGCAACTTGCTGTGTGCCATCGCTCTCTAAAGAAAGTGCTTGCTAGAGACCGTAGATAGGTACCATTCAAGGTTCTGTTAGTGCTAAGAGTGGGAGCCATTCAAGGCTCTGCTAGTGCTAAGTGGTGCCATCTAGGTTTTAAATTTTAGGTGAAACACATTTTGCTTAATATGGAAATTATAGTAATTAGGATTACAACTGTCATCATTACTCATAGTACAATAAAATAACAGCAATCGAAAATTCCCTAATGTCATGTACGTCATGACGCCCGGCGTCAGGCCAAAGCTCTTGCGTCATCTATGTCATGACACCTGTCTGCAATGGGTTAACCATTGGTGTAGGTTTAAAGAACTCAAATTTATTTGTGTTTAATAGAAATAAATTGTATATATGGTTAAAACGTGTAATTATGTTCATCCTCCCAATATAAACAAGAAAACACCTTATTTTTTAAGGCCAATTAAAAGAAAAACCCGTACAGAAGGAAATAATGCAAGAAATCATTGCTGCAACGGCCAGCTTCAGATGACTTTCATCTAGAAAGTGAAGGGACGGAACAGTACTAGTCCTTCATGAGTGAGTATTGCAAGCAAACAAAGACATTATCATCCAGGAGCAAACTAAACTTTTGGTACAATTACTGTGATTCAAAAATTCATTTAAAGATCTCACAAAGTACGAAAATGGCTAGCATGGAGGGTTTAAAAATGACTCTGAAGTTTGGTGCTCTGATGCAGTATATCGTTAAACAGACTGACAAATTATTAGATTACTAGACTTGGAAGGCTTCACAGAGTTGTTTGACTTGATGAAATCAATCAGAGACTTCACCAATAATTTCAATAGACTACAAGAAATTTTCTTGTAGTCTGTCCACGACCAGGTAGAAGATAGGGGGGGGGGGGCGTGACACACCCGGTTGTTTGGAGGCTATTGGCGTATTGTCATCACACTATACATTGATCTATATACGTATATTAGTCCATATTTATTATATATTACAATGTTCTATTGTATGGCAACGTTATTCATCCTACTCTGAAGAGAGGAGGGAAGCCATCTTGTAAACACGTCGCACGTCTGTTGTCCACCTTGAAGAATAAATCAAGATTCCACTTGTTAGCTGTTTCGTTAGGACCTACAACCACTGCATTCTCACACAATACATGGCGCAGAAGAGTTGCAGCTTCAAGTGGATACAGATAAGTGGAGTGCATCATATATATACGTGATTGTTTTGAAGTGCATCGAACGCTATAATGTGCTAGTGCTTACCATGCCCGTTTTCTATGTACCGAGCTAGAGCATTTGGGTACCCTACTTATTGAAGAAAATTGAAATTAATTGAAGACTCAAATATTTATTCTGCTTCTATTGACGAAATGGGTAAGAAAGCACAGCAACCACAGCAACAGTCGCCTTCACATGAGATATTAGAATATCTCACACAACAGGAAGAGGCAAGATTAGAGTGTGAATAGCAAATAGAAAATGAATGCATGGAACGTGAAACTATTTTCTTCCAAGCACTTATTGACAAGCTACAGCCAATGTAGCACGCCTTCCCGACTCCTGCAATCTCACAACCATGTACAGTTACACAGGTTGCACCCATATCTCCACTGGCCACCGGGCCTGCTCCTATATCTACGCCAGTTACGACTGCACCTACTGCTTCTGAGGCTTTAACAACTATTAGTACTCCAACGATGACGCCGCCCGGGAATGTCACTCCAGCTCTTGCATGTAATCTCCGTATATTGGCTCTTCCCCACCCAGCGCCTCTGGAGCCTGAGGCTTCTTTACGGACTTATGAAGCTGGAGAGCTTCATTGGAAGGCTATGCTATTTCCCTGGGACTTCAAACACAGCCACAACCAATCTAGGCTGCGCATCTACGTCGTTGCCTTAGTGATGATATGAAGAGCACTTTGATGCACTCCATGGGTATAACTGTAGATTCTACAATGCCCCTCAGCGATATGCTGGCCCTTATTGACTCCCACATGCGTCGTCAACGTAACCTTACACTACGACGTCAACAGTATAGCCAGTGTCATCAGCAGTCAGGTCAGACTTTCGCAGCATTCTATGTACACCTCCGCCAATTAGCACTAGACGCGGAACTTTGCCCACATTGTCTAGACACACGTTTACTGGATTCCATTATCGCTGGCATATGTGACAGAGAGCTCTCCAAGCACATACAAGCTATGGAACCCCCCTCCCACACTTGAGCAAGTTAAAATCATCTGAAGAAGTCACGAGTCTGCTGAAAAATCTAATGCCGAGCTCCCATCAATTCCAGTACATCAAAGTGTCAACAAACTCAGCAATTACAAAAGGTCTAAACGCCTACAGACACATAATGGATATCAATTAAGACACAGGAGCATATCAAGAGAAAGATACCAAGAACTCCGTCAAGTTTTTATGTTCTCGATGTGGTAATAAATCTAATCACAAGAACAGCAAGTGCCCTGCTGCTGACAAGGAATGTAAGTCTTGTCACAAAGTCGGTCACTACAGCAGACTGTGTTTTAAAACTCTACTTGGCAAAAACAAGTCCACAAGACATCACAGTGAGAGTCGCAAAACACAGAGTATTGTTATTAACAATATCAGGTCTCACCGCACGACTCAGTGTCCTACCATTGATTTACAAGTGTCTTGCAAGAAAGGCAGTGGTCACCTCACAATAACACCTGATTCTGGTTCAGAGATGACAGCAATTGGTCTTCAACACCTCAAGCAGCTACGTATGAATGTGACACACCTTTTGCCACCCTCAACTAAGAAACTGCATGCAGCAAACGGCTCGTTGCTGGAATCATGTGGCCAATTTCATGCCAAGTGACGCAACAATCGAAGCTGACATTGAAGTTCTTTTTGGCTTTCCCAATGCTGTTCTGTCTTGGTATCATTCCCGTGAGTTGGGCATTTTACCTTCACATTATCCTAAACACCACTCACCAGATATAACTTG
The DNA here is from genome assembly GCF_977035675.1 of Penaeus japonicus. Taxonomy (NCBI): domain Eukaryota; kingdom Metazoa; phylum Arthropoda; class Malacostraca; order Decapoda; family Penaeidae; genus Penaeus; species Penaeus japonicus. Next base: position 10,338,407 of record NW_028234439.1, read on the forward strand.
CTGCCTAGTTAATGCCACTGTCAAGGATTCTTTAAGTATCAGTGTGCAGCAGTGTCATCTAGCAAACAATGACATCACACAAACACAAGTCCAGCGTACTCCATGTAAGCCTCCAGTAACAATGTCTCCTCAAGCAGCACATGAATTCTTCATTACAGAATTTGCTGATGTGTTGATGTCCCCTCCAGATTTCAAAGATGGCAAACAGCTGAAAACTCTAAGAGGTGATCCCATGACCATACATATCAGGACTAATGCACAACCATTTGCCGTTCATACTCCACGTTCCATCCCTATTTCATGGCGTGATGCTGTCATGAAGGAACTTGACTCCATGGTTACACAAGGTATCATCATCCCAGTTGGAGATGAAGCTACATCTTGGTGCCACCCTCTTGTATGTGTACCAAAGAAAAATGGAGACATTCACATCACTGTTGATTTGTCACATCTCAACAAACAGGTCATTCAAACTACACATCCCTTCCCGACGCCACTGGATGTTATTCGGCGCATCCCAACAGGTGCTCGATATTTCTCCAGTCTTGATGCTATAATGGGTTATTGGCAAATCCCACTAGCTGAAGATGTACAGCACCTTACAACATTTGTCACTCCATGGGGATGCTACAGATTCTTACGCAGTCCCATGGGATTTATATTATCAGGAGATGAATTCTGTCGACGTGGTGACCTAACCATTACAGGGATTGACAACTGCGGAAAAGTTGTTGATATTCTTGTATGGGATCATGACTATTCTGCACATATTCAACGCATCTTTGACATACTATGCCGATGCCATGAGCATGGCATGACAATCAACAAAGACAAGTTTGTCTTCGCCAGTACTTATGTGCACTTCTGTGGTTTTGACATTGATACTGAAGGCATTCAAGCTGACCCAGCAAAGGTTAAAGCAATCGCCAAGTTCCCTACCCCTGAGTCGCTCACAGATCTTTGTTCCTTCTTTGGACTTGTTAACCAGCTGGCAGATTTTACCCCAAATATCTCAAGTGCAGCAGAGACCCTGAGGCCCCTCTTAAGCCCCAAACGTTCATTTGTATGGACTCAGGATTATGAAGAAGCCTTCCAGCAAGTCAAAGAAGCCCTCTTGTCAACACCAACACTCGCTCATTTTGACCCCAAACTACCCACAGCATTGCAGACTGATGCCTCTCGACATAATGGCATTGGCTATGCTTTGCTTCAACAACATGGTGAAAAATGGCGACTCATTCAATGCGGTTTGAGGTTTCTTAGTGACACTGAGAAACGTTATGCAACATTAGAACTAGAATTACTTGCAGCAGTATGAGCAATCCACAGCTGTTGACTTTACCTTCTAGGCTTACCCAAGTTCGAGCTTGTACTGGATCACAAGTCATTAATACCCATACTAAATGCCTACACTCTAGATGCTGTAACAAACCAATGACTGCAATGCCTCAAGGAGAAACTTGCATACTATACATTCACTGCAGTCTGGCGTAAGGGCAAACATCATGCTATACCGGGTGTTCTTTCACGAGCACCAGTGGATCAACCAAATTTGGGTGATTTACAAATTGACCATGAAATGTCAAGTTTTATACAGAGTGTTGTATTAGCTGCCTCAACAGAACTCTCTGAGTTCGATGATCCAGTCCTTGATGAAATCAGATATGCTGCTCTTGCAGATCCTATCTACCAGCAGCTAATTTTTCATGTATCTACCTACTGACCTTTTGTCATACTGGAAAATTCAGGACGATCTTACACATGATCATGGTCTTGTATTGTACCGGCATCGTGTTGTCATTCCTGCAATTATCCGAAAAGAAATGTTATCTCGTCTCCACAGTGCACATCGTGGCATTAAAGCCACAAAGCGACGAGCAGCCCAAACTGTCTGGTGGCCTGGCATTACCAATGATATTACCACGACAATTGAAGCTTGCCACACTTGCCAGACTCTCCAGCCATCCTTGCAAAAGGAACCAATTATGTGTGAACAAACACCTACACATCCATTTGAATCCGTATCAGTGGACTTGTTTAGCCATGCTGGTAAATCATACCTGGTTTATGCAGATCGCTATTCAGGTTGGTCAGAAGTTCACTAGTATCAAGGAGACACATCGAGTCGTAGCACTATATGTGCTTTCAGGAAATGGTTTGGTCAGTTGGGCGTCCCCACCCGTCTACGCACCAATGGAGGCCCACAATTTTCATCACAGGAATTCCAGAAATTCTTACAGAAATGGCGTGTTCATCACAATATGTCAACGCCCCATTATCCACAATCTAATGGGCATGCAGAAGCCCATGTCAAGGTAATGAAGCATCTTATTGCCAAAACAGCTCCAACAGGAGACCTCTACAGTAATGAAGACTTTACAAATGGCTTACTTGAGCTTCGTAACACACCACGTCCTGACGGTCTCTCACCTGCTATGGTCTTATTGGACCATCCTCTCCACTCATTGGTCCCAACACATCGTAGTGCCTTCGATACTAAGTAGCATGACATAGCAAAGAAAATATATGAACACCACTTAATTCAGGACCAAGCAGCCACTCGTTATGATGCCCATGCCAAAGCCCTGTCAATCATCCCCTTGGGTACTGATGTACGTATCCAAAACCATATTACTAAACGATGGGATACTACAGGTATCATCGTATTCGTTGGTCGCAAGCGTGACTACTTGATTAAGACACTCAGTGGTGGTATATATTGGAGAAACAGGCGATTCTTGCTACCTGTCCCCCCACCACATCCCTCTACGCAGCCACCTCACAACCCACCTGTAATCAAGAAACAAGTTCGCTTTAACCTGCCTCCATAGCCCTCGTTTAAATAAGTGATATCTATTATATGTGTTGTGGCCCCCAAAACATAGTGTTTCACTGTTTTACATCCCAACTACATTAAAGCAGTGATCCTCCCTATTATGAAAGAAAAGAAAAATAATTTATGTTCTCTGTACGTGGAAAAAATAAACTAAGACAAAACGTAATCCATATGTTCAATGTATTACAAATCGATTTAATTGTTTCACTCTCAATATTTCCAAAGGAACTCTTTATTTCAACTAGCAATGTGTACTAGCCAACTCACAAATGTCATTTGTGACTTCCGAAGGGGGAGATGATCTATATACATATATTAGTCCATATTTATTATATATTACAATTCACTATTGTATGGCAACATTATTCATCCTACTCTGAAGAGAGGAGGGAAGCCATCTTGTAAACACGTCACACGTCTGTTGTCCACCTTGAAGAATAAATCAAGATTCCACTTGTTAGCTGTTTCGTTAGGACTGCATTCTCACACAATACATACATCACAAAATAAAAGCTGGAAATTATATAACCAATCAATTTCCATATTACGCAAGTAATACAATACACAGAAAAGAAACAAATAAATTAATGTAAAACTAACAAACTCACGAACGCGAGCAGGGTCAGTGGCAAAGTGACCGACCACATGTATAGTTTGGAAACAGGTGAGGGAACACCTCCGACCATGCGCTTTACACTCGGGGAAACTGTATATTAATAATAAGTCAACAGTATAATTACATACTTGAGGATAAATAATCAATTATCAACATTTATATACCATGCAATTTTGCAACCCTTTACACCTTCTTTTGGGGGGCACGGGGTCTTTCTCGGTATCTTCATCAGTTGTACTAGCAAATTCATTATCTTCGCTCTTTAGCGCACTTTTTTTTTTTTTTTTTTTTTATTGCCAATGTTCTGGCTGGCAATGCATTTGTCAACAGGGATCTTTTCTTCCAGGTTACCTCTGGCCTTTGTATTTAGACTGTGAGTATTTTGCAGTATGGTGAGGGACCTTATGCCCACCCGAGGAGTGCTGATCTCCCCTCCAACCTTTGTATTCTCCTCTGTGTTAATGAGCTCTTGGGCGTCAGGAGATTCCTTTCTCTCCATCACTGGGACTGTCCCACTATCCAAAATTTTGTCAATAATTTATCTCCCATAGACTTCAGTGCTTCACACCCACTATTTCACCTTTCTCGAAATGGGAGGTTCTCTTTTTAGCCTTTTCCAATACACCCCAATATGAGCCATTTGCAGTTTGAAAAAGGGAAAATGGAAAGCACTTTAGCAGATAGCAACCCGCACCAACAAGGTATATCGAACGCAACTACACCATTTCAGCGACACCTCACAGTGTGCTTATGGAACTGCGACATACCAAAGGTATAGTATAATGATGGATACGTACATACAATCCTAATCTGGGCTCGGGCGAGATTTGCTCAGATTAAGGCGACCTCCATTTCTTGTCTAGAGTTATGTGCTAGCAGCACAAATAGATATGAAAATTGGTCTTGAGATGACCTTACTTCTAAAAGACTAAGTGTTCTGGACTGACAGCATAATTGTCCTGCAGTATATTACAAATTCCAACCAATGCTATCATATATTTGTAGCAAACCGACTAGGGACCATCCACGGAGTTTCTCCCCCATAATAGTGGACATGTTCCCTCCAAGGACAACCCAGCTGATGGTGCCACTAGAGGGCTGTTGGTGCAAACAATACTAATGGGTAGATTGGCAAGATACCCTGGAATTCCTAAAGAACAATGACAAGTACTAGCTAGCTATGTTGAATCGGTGCAAACAATACTAATGGGTAGATTGGCAAGATACCCTGGAATTCCTAAAGAACAATGATAAGTACAAGCTAGCTAGCTAGATACCTGAAACCTCTGCTACAGAGGTACAAAAACAAGTATCCTCATTTACCAGAAGCAAAATCATGTTGAAAATTTACTTGAATACTGCTCTTCATGCTATATGCTGCATTTTGCAGTCTCTTGGTTCTGCAGATTTGTAAGATATATAAATGGGGAATGTTCTACTTTGACTCAGCACCTTTCATTGACAGAGATTTATGGTGCAAGAGATTCTCTCCTTGCATATGTAAAAATTCAATAGCTTCAAACATGAACTCGACTCATTATTCATTATGAAATTGGAGAAAAGTAGCAAGCTCTACAGGCTTGAACCAAAACTCGTCATAAACAGGTTATTAAGAGCCTGATGAAGAAGGATCTACCTAAATGAAGAAAATCAGTAACCTGGCCCTCTAATTTAGGGGCCGGATTCATTAACAGAGCTTTGGTGAAAAACAAACAAACAAACAAACACGAAATAACATACTGGAAACATAAGGGTGGTTCTGAGCACCCGTGCAATCCATTCACTATTATGTGAGCCCATGAGAATTTTCTCTTAAGTTGTAACACTCCCTTTAAACATACCACGCTGTCAGACAATGATCTTACTCCCTCCATAACTAAAGTTACATAGATTCCAATATGTACTACCGATGGTGTTTACTAACCAGCAATGAATAATTGTTACAAGAAAATGTAAAAGAGATAAATCAACGATTATTAGAAGTAACAGTAAATTAATATCGATTTAATTTTGTATTGTAATGTTTTTGTTCCC
>NW_028234439.1:10351392-10356392 GCF_977035675.1 Penaeus japonicus
CTGCCTCCTTTGTTGCCATTGGCCAAAAGACACGTGTAAGGGTCGCCACCCATTACAACGATGGCCCCCCAGACCACAGTCGTACGGCGTCTACGTCTCAGAACCAGGATTTTACGTCACAGATCCTGTATTTCACCGCAAGTTCTTCGTCGGTATGGGCGACTTGCGCTTCATCTTCCCCCCAACATCCACTGACTGGAGCCGCCCCTGCGACCTCTCAAACATTAAGTTCATCACCGCCAGCAGAAGCGAGATTCCTTCCTATGGCACCCACACCATACCCATTTAAGCAGCTAACTACTGCTTCTCGTGGGACTTGGTCATCGCTGATGTCAAGATACTTCTCCTGGGGGCAGACTTCCTCAGTCACCACTAATCCTTGACGTGACCACTTTCCAGGCGACTTCCCTCGGCTCTCGTTTCACCTATGCTTCATCAACCACTGCTCGGTGGAAACAGACAATTGCTATGGTTTTCTCCATCACGAGTTTCCCGAAGTCTTCCGACCTGAACTCTGACAGTAACCTTGCCGCCAAGCATGGCATCTTCCACCGCATAAAGACCACGGGACCCCCGGTGCACTCAATGTTCAAGCGTCTATCACCTGATAAGCTTCAAACAACCAAGAAAACTTTTGCTGAAATGGAGCGCATGGATCTCTGCCAGAAAGCTTTTGCACCTTGTGGTGACTACAAACGCTTAAACCTCATCACTGAACCTGACCACTACCCTCTTCTAAACATGGCGTATCTCACTGCAAACCTCCATGGGGCAAAAAAATTCTCCAAACTTGACCTCAAAAAATATTACTTCTAAGTCCCTTACAACTGGAAGACATCCACAAAACAGCAATCATCATGCTCTTCAGGATGTACACCTGTCAACAGCTAATGGTCTGGTTGTGTCATGACAAGTGTCTTTGGCACCTCCACTGGAATTCCTCAGTTAACAGATCGCCGCCGGCACCCGCCTGGAATTTGTTGGTATGGTCAGCAACTACCACTGCTTCCTCCCTGGCATCTCCAACACAATAGGACCCCTCTTACTGGGAGGCCAAGGAACCTGGAATGGGGCACTGACCAGCAACAAGTATCCGACACCGCCATTGACTACAACATTGTGCTTCCCAGCCTCTCTCACCCTAACCATGGATGCCAATAATATCGTAGTTGAGGCGGTCATTGAGCAATCTGTCAATGGCAAACCCTTTCCACTGTGAACTACTCGCTATCTACCTTGCTGTTTGCTACTTCAAAGTCCTACTGGAAGGCGCCATTTCATCCAAACAGATCATCGGCGTCTGGTTCACGCTTTCACCAAAGCTGGTGACACTTGGTCTGCCAATAATGCCACCTCTTCAGCATTGCCGAATCAATTATTCCATGAAATACATGGCAGGAAGGAGAAATCCAGTTGCCGACGCCCTCTCCTGAATCGAAATCAACACTGTCGGAGGACTTTGCTCTGCGACGTGAACACCTGCCACTCTCGTCTCCTCATGGTAGTTAGCATCATCCGTCTTGCATCCGGATGCTCCACCATCAAGATCATAACACAAAAGTTCATATGGCATGATATTAAGAGAGACGTCCAATTTCCAATGCTGCACCGCCTGCCAGACATGCAATACCATCCGCCACACCAAATATGGAATACAAGAATTTCTACAGCCTAAACAGCACTTTGAGCACCTCCATTCTTAAATGACTTGGAATCCAGATACTGACTGTCTTGCCCCACTCCAACAGCTGTTTACCATTGGAGAGTGTAGAGGTGCTCAGGAGGAATTATTTGTAGAGCATGTGTGGTCGAGATAGAGTCTGTTAGTTGTTGTTTTTTTCCAATAGTAGAAGAGCATGTAATAGTATGGATTTTATAGCAAAAATTTGGGGTCGTACGTAGAATGGAAGTTATTGTTATTCCTCTATTTACAGTTGAAATTACCACACACTAAAGCTGATCCTGCTCTACTGATTTGTGGATCTACAGAATCATGTATGGTTAATGTGGCTATACTTGATCTAACTCTAATCTTTTATTTTTATTTGTCTTTCTACAAGTGTGTTGGAGATGAAATAAGCGACTCCCAAGGTTTGGAAATTAAGTAGACTTAATTTAAACCTCTTTTCTCAATGGTTGGCAGAAGAGTCAAGTTTTGTGGAAAGTCTGGCAACTTTGTGCCATACAAGGTTTCTGTGTATAAAGGCTTGTGGGTGGTGAAAGATGTACCTAGGGGTTTCTAATGCTAGGGAGGGATTTGATTTTGAATGAGCTTACAGACATGATGTAACATTTGTAACAGCTTAAGCAATGGATTTAAATTAATGATGGTGCTGACCTCTGTAGACGGGTGGGAGAAGTAAGGAGTCAACATGTGTAGCAGCCAGTGATTTTAGATCTCAGTGTGTGTTTGAAGGATTGTACCAGTTTGATGATACTGTGACCAGTTTTAAATGGGAGTGATTGATCTATGGTTTCATAATTAGTTTTTCTGGAGAGTGTCAAGTTTTCGTTATCATGATTTGTCAAAAAATCGTGAGCATTGGTGCCATTTCTTTCACTTGTTTTTGTCTGAAAATATTGCTATGGGTTTTATTAGCCATTTTTTTTTATATTGATCCTGAATGTCATTTACTTTGTCTATGTGTAACTAAAGACTACATAATGTTCTTAGATGTGTGTTTGCTTTTGCAGTTAAACCGTTTCATTTAATAAAGTACCAGGAAGAAATCGTGTGTCATTGTCTGGTATTTTTCATATCACAATATATACAAGCAACAGCAGAAGTCATACTCCCTGATACTAAGTGTGTTATTCATGACTTGTATTGAGAGACATTTGCTTACTAGGTGATCAAATTATTGTGCATTTATGAATTTTAACTGCCCAGCGGTTAACAATTATAGATCTGCATATGCTAATTTATATTTATCCCAAGGTATCTATTGAAATCAATTATCGAACACGAAAAGCCTACCTCGAATTCCTGGGGCGCACCATTTTCAAAGTTTCAGAGAAATTGCCTTGGAATTTTACTTGGGCTTTCCTGTTGTTCCAATAAACATTTGTCCATGATAGTATTTTGCCAGCAATATCTCTAGAGGCTAATGTACTGTCCCTGTTTGCAATATTATCTTTTGGATTGATTGTCTTTTGTACTGATGCCTTTGGTGTAACCATAGATGTGTGGTGGATATGGTATTGCATATATTAATCTGGCTAGAACAGTATGTTCTATGGTTTTGCTGAAGGAAGTTCTATGGTTTTGTCAAAAGAGAGATAGGACAGAATGCTTTGGTAGTTTCTTTCTGTGACATAGGTTGTATAGCAGCTACCTGCCATTTCACAAGGAGTCGGTCAAAGTGAAGTGATCTATTAAACACTTCTAAAAGGAATCTAAATGTTTGAAAACGAACGTGATTTAGCACAGAATAAGAGACTTTATCTATACCTAGGACTTTAATGTCATGGCTTGTGAAGTCAGTTTGTGCATCTAAGTTGATAGTTCTGTCCCATCAGCTTGCATACTACCCAGACTATTGGTAGCTGTGTTAAATTGCTTCTGGACTTCAGTGAAAGGGCAAGTTCATTTGCGACTTCCTTAGGTTGTGGGTTCAGGATTTGTTCCTTAATTTACCTACAGCTTAAAAAAAAAAAAAAATATATATATAATATTTATATATATATGTATATATGTATATGTATATATATATATATACACACACACACACATATATATATATATTTTTTTTTTTTTTTCACGATATATATATATATACTATATATTATATATATATGTATGTATATATATATGTATGTATATATATATATTTCTATATATATATATTTGTATATATATATATGTATATATATATGTATGTATATATATATATATGTAATATATATATATAATATTTATATATATACATATACATATACATAAACATATATATATATATGAATATATATATATATTATATGTATATATATATGTATGTATATATATATGTATATATGTATATGTATATATATTATATATATATGTATGTATATATATATTATTTATATATATATGTATATGTATATATATACATACATACATACATACATATATATATATATGTAAATATATGTATATATATACATATACATATACATATACATAAACATATATATATATATGTAAATATATGTATATATATTATATATGTAAATATATGTATATATATGAATATATATATATAATTATATATATATAAAATATATATATATAGAAATATATATATATAGAAATATATATATATATTTATATATATACATATACATATACAAATACATATACATATACATACATATACATATACATATACATAAACATATATATATATATACACTATATATATATATACACACACACACACAAATATATATATATACATATACATATACATAAACATATACATATACATACATATACATATATATATGTATATATGTATATATATATAATATATGTATTTATGTATATATAAATATACATACATATACATATACTTATACATATACATATACGTATACATATACATATATATATGTATATATGTATATGTAATTATATTTAAATTTTTTGTTTATATATTATATTATAAATATATTATATATGTTATATATATTTATATATATATGTATATATTATTAATATTATATATATACTATATATATTATATATAAAATGTATTATATTATATATATATTATATATGTAATATATATTTATATATATATTTGTTATATATATATTAATATATGATATTGTGTGTATATAAGTAATGCTTATATATATATATATATTAATATATATTATATATATATATCTATATATAATATATATATATATATATATATATTATAATTTTTATTTTAATTCTTCGTACCCCCCCAATTAACACACACGTGTACACACCACACACACATATATATATATATTATAATCATTATCTA
>NW_028234439.1:10363892-10366392 GCF_977035675.1 Penaeus japonicus
CTCGTGCAGTGAAAGCGAATATTCAGAATCCATTTGCCTGCCTGGTTCTGAATAGTCTGTAGCTTCATCATCTGCCTTCTGGAAATGGTGTGGGTAGGCACTGGCGGGTATTCCATGATGGGCCGCACTAGGGCTTTATAAATGTAGAGCTTGGTTTCAGTACTCAGTGTCTGGAACCTTCTGATCTTGTTCAGCTGATGTTTAGTTTTGATTGCTCTTTCATTTATGTGAGGGACAATTCCTCTTCTGCTAATTGTTAGCCCTAGTATCTTTCCTTTCTCACAGTAGTCCACTGCTTCCTCGTCCACTATCAGATCTACTGTCTTGAACTTGGCCACAGGAATGACTTGGAATTTTCTCATGTTGGTTGAGATCTTCCACTGTCTTTCGTATCGATTGATGGTCTCTATGGCTCTGGCAGTTCTGAGTGCCATCATCTCGATCGATCTCCCTTCGTACTTGATTATCTGAGTGATGTCGTCGGCATACATATAGTGATTGCTGCCATGTGATGGTTCAGGCAGATCTGCTGTATATATGGTGAACAGTGTCGGTGAGAGGCAGCTTCCCTGTGGAACTCCACTCATGAGGGGAATTGCTTCGCCGACTGTATTGCCGACGACTATTCTTGCACTTCGACTTTCAACAAAGTCACATAATAGCTTCGTCAAGGACGTCGGGAGGTTCAGCCTGATGATCTTAAGTTTCAGGCCTGTGTGCCAAACTTTGATGAAGGCTTTGGCCACATCTCTCAGAACCACATTGACTTGGTTCCTTTCGCTCATGGCATTGGCGAAGAACTTAGCCGCAGTGACCATCAAAAGTTATATACCCTGGCCATACCCTCCCATCGAACTCGGTCTCGTCGTTTGCGCATGCGCAGTAGTGTGGGAGTGACGACACACCAACGTCACTGCTGACGTCATCAAGCCTATATCTCGCTGTCCTTTCAGTACCCACCAATTTCCTCGTTATGGCTAAAAAAAAAAAAAAATCAGATCTAAGGAAGATGCAGCGTAATCAGCTGAACAGAATTAATAAAGAAAAGCTAATTTATACTATATTAGCTGCCGAGGAGGAAGATGTGGGAGACAAGCAGATGCTGAGGATGCTGAACGAGAAGCTGAATGCTGTAATGGGAGAAGTCGCAGAGCTGAAGAAAGCAATATCATCTCCTGAAAGCCTCATTACCAAGAAATTCACCGAGCTCCAAGATAAGATTGACAAAGAAGCAGAGGTCATTGTCAAACAATAGCATTTCTTGGAAATGATTGATCGTAAGGAGAGGGAGACTGGACGGCGCTGTTACCGATGCTGAGAAGCTGGCGAAGGGTTGGGAGAAGATGAACGTTACCGGCGTGCAGTGCAACCGCCGCAGGCTAGGCCGCGATGTCGGCACCGGAAGAAGGACTCGTCCGCGCCCCCTGCTTCTCACCATACAAGACAGGGAGATGCGGTCACAAATCGTCGCAAATGCTAAACGCCTCAAGAGTGCAGCAGGAATCTTCGCGAAGATCTATGTCAAGAGGGACGTCCACCCGGGTGTGCGTAAAGAGTGGGAGCGGCTGAGGGAGGCCGAGGCCCGTGAAAAGGCGCGGCCGGAGAGCGTCGGCTGCGACATCAGGCTGGATACGAGGCAACGCAAGCTCTGCCGTGACGGTGACGTCATCGATTGCTGGAATCCGCAGTTTTTGTAGATGGACCACAGAGGAAGGAAAAAGTTCGGATTGTTGCTTGGAATATAAATCGAGTATGCACAAAACTAGAAAAGAGAAATGTGTACACACTGTTAAAAGAATATGACATCATTGAATTAAATGAAGTAAAACAAATTTACCTGTAAGAATACCTGGATATGTAACATACCGCGCTCAAGAAGTGGGTTCATCGAACAGGGGTGGTGTCGTTGTATTAGTCAAAAACCACCTATCCAAATTTGTTTGTAACCTTGATGTTAGTGTAGGTGACCAGATTTGTTTTCAACTTAGCTGTGTCCCAGAAGTTATGTTCGGGTTTGTTATATCCCGCCTCAGATTCCCATTATTATACTCACAACGCGTTTGCCTCTATCCGGGAAAAAATGAAGTCGAATTATATGAGAAACGGATACATTGTAATAGGTGATATGAATGCGAGATTTGGTGCAGGTGTACAAGAACTGGCAAGTGTGTATGAGCTGCCAGGTGTTGACGCAATGTACCCAAATATTCAGGACGATATTTCTACCATGAATGATAATGCCGAAGTTTTGTCTTCCATTTGTCTCGATGATAAACTTGTTGTGTTAAACAATCTTAAAACCCGAGATTGGCATTTTATGGGAGGCAAAACCTCCCGGAAGCGGGATACATGGGTATCGGAACTTGGTATGTGTGTTATGTCGCCAAGTCTGTTGCCTTTCTTGAGCGAATTTGTCGTAATTCAGAGACGTGACCTTCCATCCGACCACGCCCCACTTTGTGTCACGTTACCGAGTCCTGCTACTCAGATTGAGAGCATT